>NC_030382.2:50843672-51149922 GCF_001625215.2 Daucus carota subsp. sativus
TAGTGTAGAAGAGGTCTAGATTTTGATCCCCCTTCGAACCCCTAATCACCCAACCACCCACCACCACAACACTAGAAAGATATATCAACTCCAAAAAAAAAAACATTTTCATGCAATGTACCATAATGCTTTAGCAAACAACAATATACACAGGTTTAAAAATTCTCACGGGCAAACTACAACATTGGAAGAGGAAAGGAATCCAAAAATTTAAAATGGTACAAGTACAACCAGAGCAGAAAGACAACTAACCTGTAGTTTGTTTGAACTAGAATAGACTCTAGCAGAGTTAATTTCAGTTAGAAGTGTGACTAACGGGAACTTGTTATCATCTAAAAACTGCAAAATATTGTCCACTTTAAAAGTGTTCTCTGCAAAAACAGAAAGAACGCACCATGTCAAGCAACAGCTACTTGGAATCTTCTGAATCCCAAAAATCAAATTAACCCGTGTGACAATCAAAAAACAATGTAATCACATAATTACATCAATTGTTCATCAGCTATCATAGAAATAGTTAAATATTCATCATATCTGAGGGAGGGAGGGGGGCATTAATGTTTCGCCTACCAAAACTCGTAAATTTCTCCGGCTCGCTTTTGACAAGACCAAGAAAATGATTAGATGCCTTAATATCTGGAAATAAAATTCTGGCAACCTCAATGCTGCTTGTTTCAGCAAATTGAATTTCATTGTCAGAAATTGCAGCCTTTACGAACTCTTCATAATCGGGCCCCTGAAAATATAATTATGTGAGATTAGCTAACCGCTCTACTACAAAGTACAAATTTTGCAATCATATATGCAGTATTCTATTTGTCACTTTAAATAAAAAAACTACTCCAATATGTTGGAACAAAAGAAACTCTAATGTGTCCACAACGAATAGAATGATGGAAGAGGTGTAAAAGAAGAATGTGGGGCTAAAATCTAATATAGTGTGTGTGTGTGTGTGTGTGTGTGTGTGAAAAGATACAAATTTTTAACAATCAAAATTGTGAAGAATATAGTGGCATCGAGATATAACCATTTAATTTCAAAATTGGATGGAATGCATTACATTTAAACATGAAAAATGGCATTGAGAGAGGAATATGTATTTGTTCATACCTCATACATATCAGACTACATTAATATTTCATTCTATTCTCGCGTAATCTCGTTCCATACAAGTGAACACAACCTAATGCTTGGTTTGATTGGTGAGAATATAACGGGGAAGGAACAAAATGCAAAACTCAGAACAAACCTAAAGGTGAAAGAAAAGATATAAGAGAGACAAGTGCAAAAAAGAAAAACGAGAGTGTGTGAATTCATTATGGTGAGACTTTTGAATAAAATGGGAAGTAGAAATAAAACATTCATTTATAAATTTGTTGGATTGAGCTGTAGTTCAAAATTGTATGAACCGAATTGAGGAAGATAGGAAAAGTATGTATATTTACCTACATAGTTTCCAATCCCCACGTATTCATTATATTCACCCAAATGAAGCATAATAAAAGTATAGAACAACACAACTGAATTCAAAACCAAGTTGAAACTGTGTTGAGTAGGAAGACTGTAATGCAGATATGGCCAACATCAAGTGTATTAAATGAGAGTAGAGATTCTTTATTCAAATTAAATGAAAGTTTGCCATCAATAAATGACGAAATCATGTGGCGTCAATGCACAAGAGTTCAATGTCATACCTCAAATTTTTCAAAGAACCCGACTGCATACAAAGTGTGCTTCTTAACAAACTCACTTGCTTCAATTTCTGAACTAACTCTAACAACAGGCACCCCGGTCTTCTTTCGTGCCCAGGTCACAATTTCTTCCCTAACATAATAAGAAAATAGAACGGATTGAAAACTAAATATATCATCAATCAACAGTTGCATAGCAAAATCAAATCACAGATATAAGACCATGTAAACTGCAGGGAAGGGGAAAATATACGAAAACCGCAATTATCAATGTGTACATCTCGAACATAGAAATTAACAGCTTACGAAGTAAGTCCACCACTAAAAGGCTGAGAAGTGCCATTAACAAACAGAAGCAAAGTGGGAAACCCTTTGATCCCAAGAACAGAAGCTGCTTTCGGATATCGTTCCGCATCAATCTTGGCCATCAAAATCTGACTCCCCAGCTCCTTCAATGACATTGCAGCTTCCGCAAAATGAGGCATCAGCTCAGCACTCTTAGCACACCAAGGAGCATAACCCAACACCAAAACATACTCATTCCCATCAATCACTTTCTTGCTATTATCACCATTCAATTCAAGAACCACCCTTTGAGCCCTACTCAAAACATCAGTATCAGATGATTGCACATGATCTTGTTCTTCTTCATCTATTGCTAGTAACTCATCAAGACCCTCCAAGTCATCAGCATCTTCATCAACAGAAGATAATACAGTGATTGAAAAGGAGAGTAAAAGGGTCAGAATCAGAGCAAAGAAGATAAATCTTGAAGTGGGTTTTGGAGTATACATGGAGTTGAAGAAGATGAATGAAATTTCTTGAAGAGATCTGCTGATTATTACTAGGAAAAAATATGGGAAAGTTTTAATAAGGGTTTTGAGTAAAAAAGAAGGAGATCTCAGTCTTACAATATAAAATTTGTCGGTGAACGTGATGGCAACTTATATCTCTCAATCTCGGGCGGTAATCACTGACAGTTCAATAAAATCTTTTACGACTCCAAAACTATACATACATAATTCTGTATCTAGTAACTTCTTTAGAAATTGTGTCTTTTTCAAATCCAATTAGGAATGTGCACACCACAATAATAAGTTAATACTCCCTTCGTCCTACAATACATGTCTCTTTTAAAAAAATTACGTACCTCTACCCCTAATAGACTCTTATTCAACCTACATTAATTGTTATACAACTTTCAAGAAGGGTAATTTTGAAATATTTGCAATATATTTGCATTGGAAACTAAAAGTAGACATGTATTGTGGGACAAAATTTTTTTCCAAAAGAGACATGTATTGTGGGACGGAGGGAGTAACTTTTTTTTCTCTTATAATTTCTCGTGAATCAAAATCTTCAAACTAATTAAAATAATTATTACTTCTTCTATTTTGAAATACAAGTCGTTTGATTTTTTTGCACGTATTTTTAAGTCCTTTGACCGCAGGCTAAAAATGGTTGTTTTTGAAAAAAAAAATCGGAATAATAATATCAAAGAGTAATGTATAATTAGTTTGAAGCAGTTGTTAATGCAGGTCACCAGAAAACTCATTTTATTATAATATAATCATTTTATATAATTGTTGTTTGTTTAGTTCATAATAAGAAATCATTTTAGAATCTCAAACTCATATAAAATATCTTTTCAAAATTATTTTCGGTTTCATATTTAATATACAAAGCTCTAATGAATATTGTAATTAAATATTTCAAATGCATAACAAAAATATAATTTTAATATTGTTTGTGAACAATTAATTATTTATCTTTATTAACAAAATTCTATCATAATAACTGTAGTTAAAGGATCACAACACCTGGATGTGTTAATTAAAAAAATTGTCATGTATTAAAATAGGGAGAGTGATGTGAAACTGAATTTCAGTGCTGCATCAATGAATTAAGAGGTCCTTAGTTGACATAAATGAATTTGCAATAGTAAAATTTAATACTTTAAATTATATGTAAATATTCACACCATTTCCATACATTATTTCAGCATAGCTTACAAGTAACACCTCTTGCGAAGGAGTAAAGATTAAATAGAATTACATTCGAACTGATGCAACAAAAATTCAGTTTACATTACAAGCAGATCACACTGTATAAGAGGCAACAACAGAGTAAACAGACTTTAGACCCCAAGCATGCACTTAGCAAGGGGTGAAGTGCAGTGTCCAGCATTCTGTAAAAAATCAGCCATAAGTGCATGAATTCTTCCGGAATTTTATAGGTTTAGACTTGGTGGAGTCGACGACCAAAGAGCAGGATATATGTCTCCGATGCCTTGTTGTTACCAATTTCCCAACCACATGTCCGCGTGACCTTATCTCAAATTTTAGTTCCAATGGAACTTGAAAACCGTTGCTGGTCTCGTTTAAGGCTGATCCAGCTCCATATAAAGGAACTCTGAGTCCTTCTAAGTTCACCAACACAGTCCGATGACTTTTTCTTGGTTGATAATATTTCTTCAACTGCAGTTTTTGGGGAAGATTAAGGTAGAGTTAAAAACGTGCACATAAGAATATTAGACAAGTGGTTATCCACTAGAAACAAAGGCTCCTAATATTTATTCGGGCAAAAAAGTACCATGAATGATGATTTATAAAGATTCTTTTTTAAATAGTTACAAAGTATTTAAGCAGGGAAGTCATAAGAACAATATGCTGCAGCAGTATATGATGGTCTAATTTAGTAATAATTTATAACTACAATTAAGTTTTATAGCTATACAGCTATACTCGTTCTGCATCTGGAACTGATCATTCTTTTTCTGATATTTTGTAAGGCATTCTGAAACTAGCATTCCTTCAACTATCAAAAATATATGAAAACACTAAATCAAATTTTGTATTATACATTATAATTTGTCGTGCGTGGTATAATGCTTTGTTGATGGAAGATATATCACCTGACCAGTTGCGACAACTACATCCGAGTATATCAGGTTGACAGGCGTGGAGCTAACTCGAATGCCAAAGAATGTAGCAGGATTGTATACGCTCAACCTCAGTGAACTATTCAAAGTAAACATATTTGTTGGAACCCCCGTGGCGTCTGGCCCCATTCCAATGTAGAAGTTGTTGACAGCCAAGCTCTGTCAATCACATGATTCATTAGAAAGCTTATAAAAAGGGGAAAATGCAAATGAAAAACCTCTTCAATAGAAGTAACAAGAGAAACATGGAAGGAAGGGTGGCTATTTGAAACTTCAAGTTAAACATATAAACTTTAGGATGATCATATTAAAGGTTTACATTCAAGTAGCTTTACATTGGCATAAGTTTTAGTAAGCACTACACTCAAATAGTTTGAAGTGGATCGGGGAATTGATCCCAAATATGTTAAGACGATCATAGCTCTTATTCTTCTACCTAATTACAGTCTTTGGTGCTTCTTTACGATGATATATAACTTGAATTTACAATACGATATATCTAACAACTTAAATATAATCACATGAAGGCATACCTTAACAGTAACCTCTGCTTTAAACGGCCTAGCTGCGCCCCATATAATTAGGCAAAACACAGTAAACAGGACAACGAAGCCTAGCAGCGCAATCAAAGCCTGCAACCTCCTTGTAAGTCCATTTTCATCATCATAATCACCCTCTTCTACAATCACATTACATTCCGGCCACCCTTTATCATTCCTCTTTCTGCCTCCTTTCCTCCCTGAAGAAGATCTAAAAATCCCCGAAAACCGACTAGATGAGGAATTCCTCGAGTGGCGGCCATACGAAGGATGTGAAGGGGACTCCGTCGGACTATTAAAGCTGGGAGTCGGATGCATTGATGAGGACTTGTCCCCATCATGAGAGTCCCTTGAGGGACTCTGCACAAAGTACACTAGCCTCTTCGGTGATGACCGGGATGGCGATGATGGTGCTAAACTAGTAACATCAGACTCAGACTTCGTATGCATCATATTTCAAGAACCTAAACAACAATCACTAGACTTAAACAGAAAAAGGGCACAAACTCTCCTAGAAGTTAAAAAGAAGCCAGAATTTTCTTGAGCATAAACACAAAAAGATTGAAACTTGAGAGTACTAAATTATGCTAATAATAAGATGTAATACACTAGGATAATAACAAGAACATTATAGAGTAGATGAAACAGTGCTAGGTGAGTTAATGATGAGTTGATGAACCAACAAGAAAGACTAGATATTTTTTACTTATCTTGAAGAGAATCACAGAAGCAGACCGACAAATGAGTTACACCTGTCTGTGTGTATCAATATTTATCCATCATATGATGATATATTTGTGTTGTGTAGGGAAGCTTTGCATGATGAGAGGCTTGGAGAGTAGTCAAGACTTCACAGCCAAAAGCTACTGTACTTGAGAACCTGAAACCTATCCTCAACCCGAGCCTAGCCTTTGCTATATTTTGTCGGCAAGCATAGACATATCTATCAATGAGTTTTATAATATTATAAGATGTTGGTATGTGTATACCGATTACCAATGGCAACTTAATATTAGAAAATTTACATATTAAATCCAAATTATATTCAAAATTATTCGTTAAGTTGCAAGGTGGTAGATTCACAGCATCCACCAAAGTTGTAAACTGATAAAGTTTTTTAATAAAAAATTTAAGTCCAAATTTGAAATATGTACTACACCTTAATACTATATAATGAGTTGAGCTTTTTTTAATCTAACTCAATTCCAGGCCAAATAGGTTTTTTCCGATCAAAATGAAAAAACATAAGTTAAACCACACAATATATCTGATAAAACTATAGAGTTCAGATCTTAATTTATTTGAATATATGAGTTAAATAAACATTCAAAAATGTTGATAGGATAGTTTTCCTCCCACTATGTTATTTTGTTCTCCAATATTTATTTCTTTTCCCTTGTATATAAATAAACTTTTTCTTTATTAAACGAAATCGTTTTCTTAGTGGCTTCTTTCTGCACTACACGGGTCCTACTTTTTATTTTGGTTGTATCATATATATACAAGGCAATAACTTCAATACATGTACTGCCATACAGGTGGGAACTGAGAGCTACATAACATACACCAAGCCCAAGTGCTTCTTACTGCTATAGACTTTATGAAGGTTGGTACTTGGTAGGCCTTGGGCTCAGCTGCGTGTCCACCGATTTTAATTAAAGGACTCTGCCCCCTGGTCTGATATTGACCTGAATGATCTGGGGTTAGAATGTCAATAATCAGCTGATCTGATGTTGGAAATAATAAAGTTCACTCACTTCTTTTCTTTCTCTTTTTCTCTCGGAAATATACAGGTGAGTATAAAATGGAAAGCAATATCCAAGCAACAAGCACAGGGGCCTTCAACTATATCCTATAGCCAAAAGTATGTCCTGAGGACCTCAACTCCTCGCTACTTTGTAAACGACATTGGAAAATTAATTACTAGAGTATATGAGTAATCATAAAGACAATGTACATATTAACATGCGCAAACATCATTTTTTTACACAAGATGCATGCACAAATTCAATGGCTTGACAATTACTACCAAGTCATGTTGTAACAGAAATAACTGAGCTTTTATTGATGATAGCATAGCTCTAGCCAGAAAGTGTCTACAAATATTGAAAGGGCATACAGTGGAAACACCTGTTTAAAGCCCTAAAACAATCATGATTGCATACCTTCACAACAGTCACACGACTGGAGTGAGCAGCGGTTTCTTCAAGAAGTGTGCTTCTAGGTTTCCAACTACAAGGTCGGCCATGGCATTACGAGTTTCAACTGTACCACTCCCCACATGAGGCAGGAGGACTACATTATCTAAAGCAAAGAGTTTTTCAGGTACTTCGGGTTCATTTTCATAGACATCAAGCCCTGCACCACCTAGACGGCCCTCAACCAAAGCAGATACTAGCTCGGCTTCATCAACATGAGGACCTCTTCCAATATTGATGAGAAGACCTTTAGGACCCAAAGCATTAATCACTTCACGGTTGACAATGTGGCGAGTTTCAGCAGTCAGTGGACATGCAACAACCAGGATATCACAGTTGGAAGCCAACTCAAGGACACTTGGGTAATATTTGTATTTCAAGTCTGGTTTCTCTGTTCTTGAGTAGTAACTAATTGGGCAGGTAAATGCTTCTGCCCTCTTTGCAACTGCCAAACCAATTCTCCCCAACCCTATAATACCCACTGTTTTGCCAGTAAACTGCAAGAATGATGGAATTAATAGAACAATACATGGACTGACAATTTATAGAGGGAGAATGCTTGAGGTCAGTTGTGAATGCAGGAAAGCTTAAGTCAAAGTTCAAAACAAACTAAAGCAGATCATTTCTTGATACCTAAGTTCTGCTTTTACATCAGTAACACTTGCAAACTATTAATATTTACTATAGGACTGAAAATCAAACAAGCAGAGGAAAAATGATAAGCTCGTAAACCCTCCTAATTTCAGAGCCAGTTCATACAATATTACAATTTATTTACTAATATGTAAAGGGGTTACTGCAACCTTTAAATTTGTTGATCAAGTAGTAATACCAACTGATACACCTGGTGAAAATAACTTGCAACCATCCTAAAAATCTATAAACAAACTTAGTGAAAAAACAAGAACTAACGAATTATGACACCACTCGAAAATACAAATACAAAACTCACTATTCTAGCCTTCTTAGCAGTGAACAGACAACATTATCCAAGCGTCATCAAACCCAAACAACATAACAATCTTCTCGACAATATACAAAGACCTTGTCCCTAGTCCTAGAACAAATATAGAAACTTTATACCTAACAGTAAAAGACAAGTTATTTGAAACATTCCTTACCTCACACCAATAACAGTAATGCAACACAACAACAAACAAAATAAATTGAAAAATCGCCAAATATCATACACTCAAGGCAACGAAAAAAGACGAAAAATTCAGGCACAAACCTTAGTAGTCAACTTAAAATCCCCTTTAGTCTTCCACAAGCCAGCTCTAACATAGCGATCACACGCACAAATCCCCCTCAAAGTAGTCAAAATCAAGCCAATCGCCAAATCAGCCACATCTTCAGTCAACACATCCGGCGTATTCGTAACCCTAATCCCCTTTTCCTTACATTTGGCCAAATCAATCTTATCCAGCCCCACACTGAAGCTCGAAACGATCTCCAGACTCGGCAGCGAGTCAATCAGGGCCGAGTCGGCCCCCGCCGTCGCGTTACCCACCACAGCGCGGATAGATAGCGCGTTTTCTTTGAAAAAAGCGTCTTTTTGAGGGAAGTTCCAGAACTTGAAGAGCTTAAATCGCTTAGAGAGTTCTTGTTCAAGGTAGGTTGACATTGGGCAGGCCATTAGTACTCCGATTGATTCCATCTTTCTTCTTGCCTCAGGGGATGATGACGATGATGATTATATAGAGGTTTTGCAATTGAGAAGTGGAGGAGTTTGAAGTTTCAAAGTGCTCAAGATAAAAAAAATTCAGCCGCTCGTCGTTTATCTTGTTATTTTCTTCTTTCTTTTTCTGATAGGTTGTTATTCTATATCTGCATAATTCTAAAATCTAGAGTAATAAATTATGCACAAATGACCGAACTCTAATCAAAGTGCTGATCGAATATTATCAGGGTTTTATATCAAATTGGCCAGCCGTTGCGTCAAAATATCTCGGTTGACCCACTTATCTCATCGGTAACTCATTTAGATCACTATAAATCAAATATATATATCATTTTACCCGCATCACTATTTATATCTCTTTACTTAATCATTCATCAAAAATCAACCGTTTATCTTTTTACTACAAAACCAAATTCATTATTTCATTACCTCAGGCTAGGGGCGTAAATCAGTCAAACTGTATGTGAGATACTTGACCTCGTAAAATATTTGAATTTGATTCGATAAAAATCTGAGTTGAATTCGAAATCGAGCTATTTGAATGTTTTACCGAGTTGAGTTCGAACTTCAAATTACTCAGCTCGTAAAGTTCGCGAGCCTCTATTATTTTTAAAATTTTTATTATAAATATATTTTTATAAAATATTTAATATTTTATTCATATTTGATATATTTAATCTAATCAAACTCGAGTTGAATCGATCATATTTTGAATTTTTGTAATAATTTGGTGACTCGATTCGAGTTTTCGAGCCGAACTTGAACCTACCTAACTGTTTACGAACCAAACTTTGAAATTATAGAGTCGGTCGAACTCGAACAAAACAAAAATATATGAAATATATATCCTTTTTTTCTGATATTATTATTGTTGCTATTATTATTATTATTATTATTATTATTATTATTATTATTATTATTATTATTATTATTATTATTATTGTAATTGTAATTGTAATTGTAATTGGGCAGAAGTTTTGAAGCGAATTATTTTGTTAAATGGGTGCATGGGTGTTGATGGTTCCACAAACATGCACCCCACGTTCCTCCAACAAAAACGAAAAATGATACAGGACCATTAATTTATGAGCAGAAAATAATCCCCTGGATCCTCTTGTTTTGTCAAATCACCAGAACTCTCAACTCATCATGTGCAGATCATCTCATTCTATTCCTCTGTCACGTTCATTCATTCATTCTTCTTCTTCCTAACACCCCTATATTTTCATCTTGATTATCAAAGCGCTCGAATGAAAATGGTTCGAGCAAACGACGACGAGGATGAGCATCAGAACGTCAAGGCCAGGATCTTCCAGTTTCAGCGGCAGCGCGATGGAGGCAGACAGACTCAGAGTATGGCGGATATCGACATCGATACCAATAGATCAGTCTCCCCTGGTCCGGAGAATAAGCCTCTCCGCACCCATGCATCAGCACCTCTGGAGGATGAAATTCAAGCTGCACTTGAGTCTGATGAAACTGTCCTCTCGCCTCTGTCCACTGAGAAAGTCCCCTCTTTAGCCGAATTGAAAGGCAAGTCACTCAGGTTTCGATCACCTCTGCATTCTGTTCTGTTAATACTGTCCTGCATTCTCTGTAATATATGAATGTTCCGCGTTTTATATAGTAAAAATATACTAAGGTTTCAAGACATTGGTAAAGAGATCAGGAAATCGTTAATTTTTTATTTTTTTTATAATATGTGGGCAATTTGTATGATCTCAGACATGGAAGCGATGAAAGAGAGGTTCGCGAAGTTGCTTCTAGGTGAGGACATGTCAGGTGGAGGAAAGGGCGCGCCATCTGCTCTGGCATTGTCAAATGCCATCACAAACCTGGCAGGTATGCAAGACTTATGTAGAAATTTTATGTTGATTCATATCTAGTTCTTTCATTATAAGCTGTGATGTACTGGTAGATACCTGAGATCACTAGTGACTTTTAATTCAGAGTGCTTAACTAACTTTGGTTAATTCTTATCAAACAATATCAGCTTCTGTTTTTAGCGAACATAAGAAATTAGAGCCAATGCCGCCAGAGATGAAAGCTAGGTGGAAAAAAGAAATCGACTGGCTCCTATCTGTTACTGATCAGATTGTTGAATTTGCGCCTTCCAAACAAAGCAAGAATGGGGTCACTTTTGAAGTAAGTACCTTACACACTCGCCTGTTTCCTTAGTTGCTGCAGAAGTTAATATGCCTCATTTGGACAGATAATGACAACTAGGCAAAGAACTGACCTTCACATGAACATCCCTGCTCTACGCAAGCTTGATGGGATGGTTATTGTAAGAGAACTCAACTTCGAGCTGCATACAATTTAGTTTTTATTTACCAAGTTATAATTCTAAACCTCTCAATATTGATCACACAGGAGGTTTTGGAAAACTTTAAAGATCAAAACGAGTTTTCTTACATGTCCAAAAATGCAACTGATTCACAAAAAGCGAAAAACAAAAGAAACGAGGATAAATGGTGGGTGCCTACGCCAAAAGTTCCACCAAATGGTCTATCAGATGTTACCAGAAAATGGCTGCAATTCCAAAAGGACTCTGTGAACCAAGTACATAAAGCTGCAATGGCTATAAATGCTCAAATCCTATCGGAAATGGAGATCCCCGAAAGCTACATTGAATCTCTACCTAAGGTGTGCTGGGGAGAACTTGAAATTTTTGATTATGTACTTGGATTAAGCAATACTAATTTTTTTTTTCTTTGATTCTGTAGAATGGGAAGGCTTGCCTTGGGGATTTGATCTATAAGAATATAACACTGGAATACTTTGACCCAGATTATTTCCTTTCATCTATAGACTTGTCCTCGGAGCATAAGATATTGGACCTCAAGAATAGAATCGAGGCATCTATAGTGATCTGGAGGAGAAAGATGACTGCTAAAGACGGAAAGTCTAGTTGGGGATCAGGCGTGAGTTTGGAGAAGAGAGAACTATTTGAAGAAAGGTTGGAGACCATCCTACTGATTCTGAAGCATAGATTCCCAGGAATCTCTCAGTCATCACTAGACATCAGCAAAATTGAACACAATCGAGTAAGAAAAGCTTCATTGTGGGTTCATAAATATTTAAACAAATAAGGGCTACTGTTTTATTAAGAGATGTAAATAATTTAAACTCTGGCAAGTGTTATTCCTTCACTACAAGTTCTCTGATTCTCTCCGTGACACGATCTGACCTCTGATACACTTATACTGGTTTGCCAGAGCACATGATTGCAAATTGCACATAGTACCTAATTTCTGAATGGTTTTGTAGGATGTGGGACATGCTGTTCTAGAGAGCTATTCAAGAATACTAGAAAGCTTGGCATTTACAGTAATGTCACGGATAGAAGATGTTCAACATGCAGATGAAACTTCACGAAATCCATCAGTTAGGTCTGTGGAGAGAAAGGCATACTCTTTTAGAGAATCCCCATCAGTTATAGTAGAGAGGATACCAAATGCAAAAGAAGAGGTAGAAAAGATCAATTCAGAGGAGGCACCCCTCTCAATGACATTGCTGGATTTCATGGGTTGGCAAATGGATCAAGAAGAGGCTGAGCACAAGAAAGAAGCTCAAGAAGATGATTCCACCGAAAAGAAAAAAATCCCCAGCCTTCTGGCAAATAAGAAGTTTAATTATATGGATAGATAAACTTGAGAAATACAGTCAGACATCGTGCAGCTAACCAGTATTATCTCAGAAGCAAATAACTAGAACTTGGGAAGAGACTGACTCAAAAGAAACACCCCAAAACTTAAGTAGACATGCTTATAGGATTGTGATATATATTTCCAATAACTGATGACGGAATCTCATATTGTCTGAACTACTTTTTGTGCTTTCTTTTATACTGTATACTTATAAGAAGTGTAGAATTTTTCTTGTTCTCCACTTTTGCATAGTCTCATCATCAAATCTAATGCATCCAACATTGACCTAAGGCATGACATTTTGTTTATGGTTATATGAGACAAGTGAGCTTTCTTTTACCACCTGAGTATGTCTTTGCTGAAGATAAGAAAAAGGAAACACTACTGCTTTTTGGAGAAATATTTGGCAACTCAAAGTCCCCTCCAAGGTAAAGGATTTTCTTTGGCAAGCATCGTCGGGACGTCTCCCTGCTAATCTAAAATGCAATTCCGGCAAAAAGGAATAGAAGTTTCCTCCTCTTGTGTTTTATGTGGGGTGTACAGAGACCAGAAAACATTCTTTAACGTCTTGTGAATATGAGAAGGCTCGCTAGTGTGCTGCCGGTTTTAATGTGGAAGAAGCAGGGACCTTCGACAATGGATGAAGGGGGTGTTACTTGAAGTTGAAGCTGAAGACGGGAAAACAATGCTAGTATTGTGCCGGGCAATTTGGAGAAGTTTTCTTGATGATCTTAAAGAAAACCTGCTCATTTTGTTGAGTTCGCTGCATTGACTCTTGATCAATGAACAGGAGCTCAAGGTACCGAGTTTCCCATCACTGACCAGGGACTTAGAGAATCAAAATTAATGTAGATGCAGAAAAATGAACAATATCAAACTGAGAACAATAGCTTACAATACATATACTCTGAACCCAATCAAGGTCATAAAATATGGTTACAGCATTTTTTTTCTCAGAACTTTGGACATGATTTTTTTTCTGTTTGAACAGTTTGATAAGATCCAACTACTAAAAAACCTGCACAACTGAAAAGGTTTTACATTATGGAGCCTTGGATCCTAATCAGTAACACTAGAAGTTCTCACAAAACCAAAAAAAAAAAAAGGTTCCAACTTTAGCTACGTTTGACGGCTCAATTCAACTCATGTAGACTTTGGAGCCGAAACATTGCCCATTTAAATTCTAAATCAAGTTTTAGAATTGAGTTGCCAAACACAGCATTAGTAAATGACAAAATAGAATCTGAATGCTATTTGTAGCCCTACATTAGTTAGCAGCATCTTTATATGAAAGTTGTATAGGAGCAGTCATCCGCTTTCACACTGCAACGCTGTCTTGATATTTTTCAATGTACCTGATACTAGAGTTTTTACCGACTCAATAGATTCCATACTGAGTTTTTCTGATGGAGAGTTACTTGTGAGGATTTGAAACGCTATAGTAAGCAAAGATCCCCCGTCTGCGCTTTTGTCCTCCTGCCTGGAAGATATCACCAAAGGCCTTGATTCGAGTCCATCTGGAAGAATTGAGAAACCAGAAGGTAGTATAGCAATGTTGCTAGAATCACAGCCTGTCATTGCCGATTGCATGCTACCTATGTCGACTGGTGCATAAACTATTGTTGACTCGTATGCATTTGTGCAGCTGTCTTGGAGTATCCACATGCTTTTTTCTTTATGTTTCATGGCCTGAATATTTTAAGGAATACCATTACAGCCAAGTTTATGAGTGAGAGCTCATTATGTTCAGAGATTTCATTACTTGAAAAACTCACCTGAATAGTAACTGCATTTCCACGGTCCTGCCCTTTTGCCATGCTTGCTATGTTTTGAACTGGTCCTTCATTTGCCATGATTTCCCACTAAATTATGCAAAAGCGCAAAAGGTTAAGACAAGCTTGATATAATGAAGAAATTCGGAGAAGCTTTCATTAATTTTTTTTAATGGAGCTAGAAGCTAAACGTTGCCAACCTCATTCCTCCGAGTCTCATCTCTCAAAAAATCAAAGAGGCTTTGGTGAGGAACAGGCAACCAGACAGATAAAATTGCACACAACACGGCTCCAAGAGGTTCTCCGGGGTCATTGAAATTCTTCCTTGAAGCGATCCTTATGTCTTCTCCATTTTTACTTGTAGCCTTATTCCATGATTGATAATTTGATGCTCCAAGAGCTCGATAGAAACTCCTTGTCATTCTTTGTGCCAATTTTAAAATGCTTTTCCTTCCCGCCAATGTGGTAATACCTAGTTAAGCAATGAAGATGATCATTCACACTTCAAACAGCGAAGAAAGATCTATATTCAAGGATAGGGAATCTCCATGAAATTTTAGCCTTACCACTTGAATCTTTTGTGGGAATATTTGTGGCCATAAAAAAAACAAGGCGTTCACATTGAAGCTGCAACGTTTTCATCCAGTGGCTTGCACCAAAGGCTACACCACTATTAACAATTGTGTGGTACAATGTATGAACTGTGCTTTTCTGGCACTCGATATGCTCTACCCAGATCACCTAAGAATTTTCCTCATGATATATATAAGGTGACAATTAATGTAAGATCAGTATTTTTTTTATCTATTATAATTTATAAATTTTACCTTACTATGGCCATTGGACTTATCATTGATGATGCAACCAGAGGGCCGTCTACTGCATCTTGCATCAATATTATTCTCAACTCTGTCAATGGAGACATCAACAATTGCCCATTGATCAGCGGTTAATTGCTTGCAATGTCGCACAAAATATACTTCTCGTGTGGCCACCACTGGTGTAAGCATCTGCAGCTCTGCAAACATCTGCCGATTAAGGAAATTACAATTATCGTCAATGTGGTGTTTATTCATAAGAAAAGTCAGCAGTGAAACTCGGGAACTTAATCAATTACCAGTTGAATGGCCCCGTTCTTGCTATCTCCCTCTCCATTGTCAATAACATCAACGATAGCTGCCTTGGAGATTATACATGGGAATAATTCTTGCCATTGGTTCTACAAAAATTTACACAAAAGTTCAATATACAAATATACATGTATATCAAAGATTCTGCAGTATTGGACAAATGACAATTAACAATTGTGTGATAATTACGCACCACATCCATGAAACATTGAACTAATGTTAAAGGGTCCATAAACACAACCCCGCTGTCTCTTGAAGCCTCAACAGATGATCCCTTCGCCCTTCGTTTCGTCAAGTTTTCTACAGAAAACTCCTTCATGTACTCATCATAATTGAGTATCTCGCGGCCAGTCTCAAAGCTTCTAATCCAAAGTGGCTCCCCTCTTGTAGCCATATTTGTCAACTCTTCAGTTGCTTTGTTTGCAATCTCAATAATTTGTGACTTTTCGAGTCCAAAAGTGCAGCTGTAAGAATCTAAAGAACAGCTTATACTGCCAACTTGGTCAATGCCAGGTGAACAGGTTGTTCTAGCTGGTGGTGATTCTACTGCATACTTCCCAGTGGCTGCTCTGAGCTTTTCATTCTACATGTTATATGAGTACTATATTAGAAACAACTGACAATTGTTGAACATATAACACAGATGTACTTGGCTAACCTCGGCTTTTAGTCGAGCATTTTCAATTCTTAACTGTTGTTCCTCGGATGAAATTATAGCATCCTTAGCAGAAGTAGGGACACCGCAACTGAGGCAGGCACCCTTCGTGATAATCTCCCTCAAGCCCTTGTTTTCGTCGCGAAGCCTATCCATTTCGGTTTTCAACAAGGAATTTTCATGGCGCTCTTGAATAGCCTGCCAAATCAACACTATAACATCACACACATTTTTTATATTAACCAAATAATATGTTGCTTGACATCAGCTATCTGGAACATGATTGATAGTCAGTATAGTTGATATAAAACAAAAAAAATTGTCCATGGCCATGATATATTTTTGTTGAGTATAACCATTATTTTTTGCATCTCAATCTACATGTCGAGAATTCAAACATCACTTGAAACGGGACTGAGGGAATATTGTTTATAAATATGGCGATTTCATCTATTAAGTTATTAAAACTATCTTTTTAATCAAATTAAGTATTTTGCCTTAGCTTGGGTTTCTTGAAACACAAACAAATATACTGCATGCGCATTTTTTCTATTTTCAAGTGAAAAATTAAACTTAGCCAAACATGCAACTAGTAGTAATTAATGATAATAATTAATGTTTAAGCAACTAAAGAAAGTTTTATTTAGATTGAGTGGTTTTGTGTTGTATTGAAAGTTTTCGATGGGCCCGACCAAAACTCACAAAATCTCAATAGATAAATACACTTCGGATCGAAGATATTTTTCTCTGGTGAAACTAATTAATTTACTATATATAATTTATATATTATTTATTAATAAAAATTTATTCATTTATAATAATTTTATATTATTTTCAAGATTATAATTTTTATATTATACATAGATGGTAAATACTAAGATTTTTGTGGAAGTCGTGGTTATCTTTTACTTTTTTAATGTCTAGATTATTAATATATGTACTATATCATTGCTATTTATAAATTTATATTTATGAACAAATTAGTATTTTGAAATATATACTGAACATATGTATTATATAATAACTTATTAATTTTATATTAGATAATGTGTATTTGGATATATATACTATGAAATTATTATTAAGTGTATGTTATGTAACGAGTCTATAGTCATTCCAATAAATAAATATTTGTTAATGCATTTAGAAAGATGGATCATTTAACTCCTCGATTTGGGTTTGAAGAAATATTTATTCGAAGAGATTGTTAATTTATCAAAATTTAATTCTACTACACTATGGACAGGAATCAGTGTCCTAAGAGCATCTCCAGCAGCATCTTAGCCCATTTCTTAAATATAATATAAAATATTGGATCCTAGTAACTTAAGATAATAATAGCTATTCTCACCTCCAACAATATTTTTTATATTCATTCCTTATAAGGTGAAGAGAGAGAACATGTTTGTATTCAAAATTTATTGTAAAATAAGATTTAGGAGAGGAGAGAGGTTACCTAAAGATAAGGCATGGCTAGTGGATCTTAGTGATTTAGGGAATCACTAAGATACTGTTGGAGTGGATTATTTTTCCATATTCCTTATATTTTGGTTTAAGACTCCAAACAGGGAAGCTGTTGGAGTTGCTCTAAGGTTCTAAATTATAAGATGGACATCCCTATATAATATCAAAGATTGATTACTAGAAATCAATTTTAATGTTATATATGTAGATAATGCCACGTTATATCAATAAGTTGGTTTTTCAAATTATATTAAATATATAAATACTAAATATGTTGTTAAATCATGTCGAAGCCCGAGACAAAAGTCAAACTCAAACAACTTAATGGAGTCCAAGAGACTGTATTTCTTATGTAGGATGCTGGAACCTACAAGTATGCTTAAATGCATATAGGCACAATGACACAATCAAACTACTTCACAATTATGATGTTTCATTTATAGACAGATTAAAATCACATGTGATGAAGGAATGAATTACTCCATAAAAACAATCAAATTGAAAGGGTACTAAAAGAAGGCAAACCTTAATCTGGGTCCGACGATTTTGAAACCAGAACTTGACTTGTCTGGGATGAAGACCTAATTTTTGGCTCAGCTCTTGTCTCTGCTTCTCATCCGGATGTGGTGATTCTTTAAACAACCTGCAATGATAATAATAAGACAAGTACTCACACATGAACTAATTAAGTGCTTGATTAGTACATTTTTTGTTTCGGATTGATGTTCAACTGTACATTTAGATTACACATTAATGGTGCAGTGTACTTACGCTTCCATTTCACGGATTTGATCAGCAGTGTGTCTATGATACTTCTTCCTCTTCTTCTTCTGATTCTTATCAGCATCAACATCATCTTCTTGGTCGCCATAATCATCATCAGACCTCACGGGCACCGAGTTCTCGCTGCTTATATCCGTGGGGTCCTCTCTCCTACTGCTGCTTCCTCTGCCGCCACCGGCCGCTTCATCTCCTTCCTCCACGTCCATGTAATTCGCCGCCGCTCCACCCCCATGTCGAAATATCCCCGCCTGCACAACACATCAATTTCATCATCCCCATAAACAACACCCACAAATAAACCCGTAAAAAAACAGTTTTAGCGTGAGAACAGTCGTATACGAGACTAAGAGAGAGCGCCGGAGAAGGAAATAGATTCTTGATAGTAGGGCTCGGCTTGTGAATTTGATTAGGAGGAGGAGAGGGGGGTTTATCAGGCCTCATATCAACCACTACCATGAGTTAGTTAAGGGTTTCGTGAGAGACGATTTCAAGAAACAGTACGTCTCTGTGTAAATAGATATATTACGAGTGTGTAGTAGGTTTTTACGTGTATGTGTGGTTACATATTTATGATATGAATGACGTGTCAACTAGTTGCAGCATCATAATTCCTCGGGGGAGAGGGTGGGGCCTCACAGAATTAAGAATATGAAAACAAAGATGTAGAAAGGGAGTCTATTAAATAGAAATTGTGGTGTGTCAGGAGGGGGTTGAGGCGAGGAGAGAAAGTGGGGGCTGGTGAGCTTTGACTGTTTGGATACTAGTAATGGAGGACGAGTGTGAGAGCGGTGTGTAGAAGAAACCAAGTCAAGAAGAATTTCTACAAAGCTCAACTAAGAGGGGTGTATTGGATTGGGATTTTAAAGCATTTTTTTCATTCATGAAATCCGAGGGTATTCGATTGGGATTGTTTGAAATCCATTAAAATCTTGAAGTATTCAATTGAGATTTTAAATTATGCTACAAAATCTGGTGGTATTCAATTGGGATTTTAAATTATGCTTTAAAATCCGATGGTATTCAATTAGGATTGTTTAAAATCCATTAAAATCTGATGGTATTCAAATGCTGATGGATTTTTTTTCATTTCATAAAAAAATGGATTTTGTGGCATTCTTCAGTGTATTTTAAGTTTTTTGAAATCCCACCAAATTCAATGGGATTTTGAAGTATTGTACCTAGATCCTATCAACTCTGCGACATTTCATCAAGAATCCGCACAAAATCAAAATCTCATACAATCCATTAGAATCCATATACTAAAAACAATGCATTAAAATCCCAATTGAATACACCCCTCTAATTTTGACGCACTACCATCCAAATTGGATTTCATCTAAACCGCTGCTGCCTTTTTTAGATGGCTGTTGGTCGACGAAAATAGATTATCGATGATATATGTTTAAGTGGAGAAAAAATCACGCATGAATCATATTTATCAAAATCTATGTCACGGATAATATTTTATATAATATACGTAAGTAAACTCATTAATATGTCTTACTTTTTATATATAGATATTAAATGTTTTTGTTATCAAAAAGTATTTTTTTGACCTTCAACAACATTGTTCTTGGTTATAATTTTATATTATATAAAATAAATATTGTAATATATTTTTAGACACAAATTATTTGGGGAGAAAAATCATAATTACAATTTCATCTAATTTATTAATAAAATATTTTAAAAAATTGAAAATATTTACCGTATGTAATTTAAATGTTATAATTAAATTTGGCAGAAAAAAATATGTTATAATTACTCCCCGCGGAACGGGGGTACCCTGTGTTTTGCCCCACTGAATCAAATCATGGTTCGGGTAGATGGTTATTTATTACCATAATCCACCGATGAAGACTTTGTGGTTTCTGCCACTACTGTCATGGTGCCTTGCATCGTCAATTACACACAACAGGGCAATATAATAGTATAATATATAAGTATTATTATTTTATTCAAAAAATATAATTATTGCTATTAGTTGTGTATTAGCAAATTATAATTTTTTGGGTTATGTGCTGAGCTTGTGTATATTCGAGTTATATTCTGGAAGGTGTATTTTTATTTATTTTCGTATTCGAGATTTGCAACTCAACCTAATTTTTGAAAAATGATTTGTTCTATGTAATCGCATATAATATTCATAATTATCTCTCGAAAACTTGATAGTTAATTTACATATGTGAGGACACAAAGATTTGTACTATTATCCTACGATGACGACAAGAGTCTCGCATTGGGGATATGAAATTAGCCGATATTATCACATAATGATCAGAGAGATGGTCGAACTATAGACTATTTTTCTACCTAACAAGGATATCAGGAATTCAAGACGGAGAGTTTCGAGAAGTCAACCAATCATCTGATTTTTTGTAAGCATGTATAGGTTTGTGGATCATCCAAATTATTGCATTACGGATCATATGTTATTTTCGGATTCGATATTTCAGAACCGACCTGATTTCTGAAAAGATTTAGAATTTAACGTGGGTTATCACATTTTTTTACATGTATTTTTAAATATTTAATATATAATTTATTTTACATTTATAGAAAAGTTTAAATATGTAACAAAAGATCTAAAGATACGTATAAAAGAGGGGTATGAATGATTCTGCCTCTAACGCGCCCACTATTATTTCTAATAAATATCAAAACACTTTCAAAAAGTTAGCGTCTATATTTGTTGTGATAATCCACATAACTTGACTTTCGCCCGTAACATTCATAGGACACCTACCTATAGTAAATAATGTTTATGTCTTTCATTCGTCTGTGTTGGCTGGGGGTCAGATGTTTGTCAGACAAAAGAAGAAAACGGAACTTAAATATTAATTGAAAAAATATAATAATTCAATCTGAAGATAAAACTAATGGAATTTTTATTTTGAGAGAACCAGATATAAAACAGTAATGGATGACTATTGTTTCTATTTCGATTTTTAGTAAGAACTAGATTGAAATTAATATGATCGAAATATATGGACGTGTAGGATATTATGTAAAATTTGTTGAACTTACAAGACATTTTACTTTGGTGGTATTGACTATATCGATCGGTTATAATTTGAAAAATAATTTGATATTAATAATTTAAATTGTTATGAATAGAATATATTATTTTAATATGATAATAAATGATGTGTAATCTTTCTATAGATTTTTTACCGGCTGTACATCTACAAATATAATCATCCATGAAAGATTGACTATATTTATAATAAGGGATTAGATTGGAATGCGATTTATTGATAAAATTAGTTATATTTTTTATTTTTAATATGCTAACTAAATGTTTAACTAATGACTCTTTGTGATCAGAGATGCTACGGTGATCTTGTTTCACTCCTGTGGGAGGTTTCAAATGCGAATGTCGTGTGTAACGAGATAACAAAGCTAAGCATGTTAAATGACGAGCCGGATAGGGCAGCCAGCATCGTTTTCTTTTGTCATATTTATGATGACTGCTAACAGATTTAACTACCACAGTTTCGGCGTTCAAAAATTTAAATATAGTATTATACTCGAACAGTATAAATCCTGCCTTTTATCATTACTCCCTTCATTCCACTATATTAGTTGTTTTGTTGTTTTGCACACATATTAAGAAGTGAAACTATGATCTGTATTTATAATTAATACAGTTTAAGTTTCATGTTACGCTTACGGGAATTGTCAACATTAAATTTTACTTTTATTTTTCTTTTACTCTCATCCATTTTCTCCTCTGTAAACTCTCCCACAAAAATTTTTCTTCCCTCCGATAAAATTCTATTCCCTCCACAAAATTAAAATTTTGGTTCTATGTGTTGTTTTGATATTATTTCCTATTCTATATAGTGAAGGATAAATATGTTTATGAGTTACATTATTTTTTTTGATGAGTAACATAAATTATACTTTTGACTTAAATATTTAATCATGAAGAAACTCCTCGTTACTTTTTTAAAGTTAATTATTATTCATATATAATCACTCTAAAATAATTTAGTTTAAAATTAGTTATAATATAACTATGTTTTTATATCAAGTTTTTATGTAATTTATTTTATATTCTCAAAATTTTGAGAAAAAGTTAAAACTATATTTTCTACAATTTCTTGTATTTAAGAAAGTTAATTTTCTTTCATATATAATCACTTTCTTATATTTAAATAAGTTACATTTGAAAGTTGAGTTTCATTCATATATAA
Organism: Daucus carota subsp. sativus; assembly: GCF_001625215.2. NCBI lineage: Eukaryota > Viridiplantae > Streptophyta > Magnoliopsida > Apiales > Apiaceae > Daucus > Daucus carota. The sequence goes on from NC_030382.2 coordinate 50,866,376, forward strand.
TCACTTTTAAATAATATACTTTGAAGTTCTCAAGATTTTGAGAAAAGGCAAAATCTATTTTATATTCTGTATTTATATATGATCGTTCTAATATAATCTAGTTAATTTGAAATTAATTATAATTTATATTTACTATAAATATGATCAAATCAAGTTATATATCGTCATCTTTAATTGATGTTGTTGCAAGAATTTGTTTAATATTGGCCTCGTAAAAATCCCTGGTTTATTATATTAATGAATTTGCATGCTTAACAAAAAAAATTATATTCTCAAAGTTTCGAAAAAAGGTTAAATCTATATTTTAAATAATTTCTTGTATTTAAAAAAAATTACATTGGAAATTAACTTTTTATCATATATAACCACTCTTAAGTAATTTAGTTTGAATATACATGTGTGTGTGTGGAAAGTGTGATATATTCTCACAATCAAAGAAACAACATTTAAAAAAAATTATCAAATTAATTAAGTGATATATCATCGTATTCATTTAATATTGTTACAAGAATTTATTTTATTTCCTCAAAGTTTGAAAAAAAAATCCTATTCCTATTATTTAAAAAATTAAATTGTTGTATTTAGTTATATTTCAAAATCAAATTAAATACATAAATGAGCACTATAAAAAAAAAGAATGAAATAAAGTATTTTAAAAAAAGAAAAAAAAATAGAGTGGGTGAGCATATGAGTTTATACGGAAACAAAGAAGGAGATAAAAGAGTGCAGGTGGGTGACATTAAAGAAAGTAGCGTGATAATTAAAAGTTTTTATAACAAGTCAACATAAGCCATTAATGACAAGCAGGTGAGTAAAACTAGGTCATTGAGAATACAAAAACGACTAATATAATGGAATTTAAAACTAGTCAAAAAACTTCTAATATAGTGGAATGGAGGGAGTACTAAAGTAGAATTTGTATTTGAGATTACTAAGAGCATCTCCGATAGCCTCTTAACTCAATCCTAAATAAAATATAAAATATTGATTCTTAGTGATTTAATGTGGGTTCAACTCCAACAACATTTCTTATATTCACTTCTTATTCTATTTTATATTATTAAAAGCAAGTCATGTGCATAAAAGTACAAAAGAAAGTGGATGGAGAGAGAATGTGTGCTTACAAATTTATTATAAAATACTTCCTCCGTCCCATTTTAACTGCTTTTGACTTTTTTACACGTATTTTAAGATGTTAAAAAAATCATATCTAAACATAGTTATTCTTTATAAAATTTATATCAAATTAAAGTTTGGAATCTAAACTTTTATTTGATATAAGAATTGAATTTTTTTATTGAGTGTAGCTATTGTTTTTTTACGTCTCAATATACGTGTTAAAAAGTCAAACATCAGTTAAAATGGGACAGAGAGAGTATTAGTTAAGTGTGATTAGTAGCTCTTACAATTGAGGAGAGAGAAGAGAAATTTTGGGAATTTAAGAGTGATTAGAGCAACAGCAACAGACACCCTATACTCCCTCCTAAGTTATATTGTAGTGAATTTGATGGAAAAGTGGACTCCAACAGCTTCTCCAGTGGCTCTTAAAAAATTAGGAGCAGCATGTGCCTCTTGAATACAGAGGAGCACATATTGACTCCTAGATTAATTTTATATTAATATTTGTTATCTTCCCTCCAAAACCTGCCCATCATTTCCCTCCTCCTCTGATATTTCCCTCTCTTTTGTTATTACTTCACCATCAATCATAATTCTATTTTCTGAAAACTCATCAGTCTAAGATGGATTTTGAGGAGGGTGTATCATCTTTTTCCAATATGTTGAACTCTGATTATCGTATTTACGATGAGTTTACAACACCTGCAAATGTATATTTATCACAAGATTGTGGTGGTGAAAGAAGTGAAGAAGTGATTGTCATTCCCTCTTCAGTTTGTGAAGTAGAGCCGTTGGAATTGAATGTGAAGTAGCTGTTGAAATTTGAATGCTGCAGAGAAAGCCAAATAGCCGTTGCAAATAAAAAAAACTGATTATAAATGAATAGAGAAGATGCTTGAGGAGAGCTGTTGGAGTCCTTGTGTTCATTATATACTAAAATGGGTTAAGAGTGTATATTATAATTATTTTTGTAGGGAGCCAGTGAAGCAACTCTTGGAGTTGCTCTTAGAGTCTGTTGGAGCAAGCAAAACTACAATCTTCTTCAAATTTTAATTTTAGAGCCACTATAAAGAAGCTATTAGAAATGCTCTAATTTGCACAATAATTTTCAGCACTCCCAGATAGACTCTAGATGCGTGATGGGAGACCCGGAAGCGCTAGTCGTAAAAGATTAAGAAGACGTTTGATTAACATTGTAAATATTCGGAAGTTACAAATTCCTAAGAAATGTGTAATATTAAGTTACTTGTTTGACAAAAAGAAATGAAATACCACTTTCATAAAAGTGTGAATACCTCTCAAAAACATGAAAAATTATTTACCACCTCCCTCTTGATTACTTGCATTTTCTATAAAAATTTTAAAAGTTATTCCTATATGCCAATCAAACACACCTACTAGCTTCTCGTTTGTTACAATTTCCATAATAAATTGAAACTACATTAGAAATATTTTCCCATCCTCAACCAAATATTAACTTGGCTCTGTTTTCCCTCACTTATATCGACTTATAGACTCGTAGTCAGTATTCCGGAGCGTTAATTCCTTCATCACTTTTATATGAAAACATTAACTTGATTTTGTTTTCTCGCTCTTAATACCGAAGTCATTTACTTGTAGTGCGTCGACGCGTCGTAAAAACAAACAGAACTAAAGTGGGATGATGTACGATCAGAGAGAGCTGTTGAGATAATAATATTTAAGCACAAAAAGGCACGGTACTTTTCCTAATACTATAAATCAATAATTAAGCTGACAGTTTTGCGCACAGCAACCTTAATCTGATAAATTCTTTCTTAATGCAAAAAGGTATTTGCCTTTTACTTATTTTCATGTGAAACCCACCTTAATGATAGTTTACTGGAAAATGCCAGAACAGGGAACGCAACGATTGACTAGGCTGAATAAAATTACTCCATACAGATCAAATGCAACTGATATTTGATCCCGAATAAAATAACTCGTGTTTATTAAACTATTTATAATTAATTTTTTTTTTGAAAATGAGAATAAAACTGAATCATTATTATTCGAAGTTGGATATAAAATTCTAAAACAAAAACAAAATATAAATCAGAAACATAATATATATTTATAAAGTTGTGTTTTTGGTTTCTGAGAGTAAATAAAATGTGAAGATTTATGTATTGTTCATACTATTATTAATAATGAAATATTAAAAAAAATGATCGATCAATATCCGAATCAGTGTAAAATTAACAGATCTATTACATTAATTCTTTCTCAATTAATTACTCCCAGACATTCTAATTTATAAATTAAAAAAATATATTTTAAATATTTAATGTTAGGTCTAATTATTAGAAACTCAATTTAACGATTTCAATAATAATATATAAATCCAAACATACTTATCCGTCTCTATTTCGGTGGATCAAATTATCTAAAAGTTTATTTTGATTCAGACATAGAATCAGTATTAAAATTTTATGAATGATATATTGGGTATTAGTTAAAGCAAAAACTACAGCAAGTACTACAGGAACGATGAACCCAACAAAATTGAGCTCAAGGCCCGGAGCACTTTACCGCCACTTGGGCTGGGTCTGTGGGATCCAGAAATGAATTTGTGTGGGATAGTTTGCATTTCATTATAGACAGACCCCCACCCCAACACCAACGGTACCATTTTTCAAACTGCTTATGCAATACTTGGATAGTTGGATTCATGTTAAAAGTACTGGTAAAAACAATTACATGAAAAACTCTAATAAATTAAATGAATTTGTTATAGCCATGATTTTGCCGGCGCCGAAACTTCGTGAGTGATCTGAAAATAGAGAAGAATGCCAGGGATTGTCCCCGATTCATCTTCAGCGTGAGAAACTGAGAATAAGTTAGTAGCTCTTGGGTGGATAATAGAGAACTGCAAGCGTATGAAAATGTATATGTGTAAGTGAATAATTGAGTATTACCCATGATTTACCAGTTATTTATAGAGGGAGAAGTGATCCTAGGTTTGTAACGTTTCCGTCCGATGTGGGAGAAGAGTAATGAGATTTAATTCGGCGCGATCCCGTCCTCGAACGTTACAATGCAACGTCTACGCATTTCAAATGATGGCTGGACTCTTTGGGTTTTGCCCAAGCCGGTCGAAGGGCCGGCCCTCTAACAGAATTTATTAACCAAATACATATTTACTTTTAAACTTTGTGCAGTTAATTAATTTAATAAATTTATACAAGTGCAGAATTTGTTGAATAGTAATTCGCTTTTATATCATACTGTAGTTTGTATTTACTATTTTTTCCAATTAAAAACCTAACACTGAAACTAAATATTCAACTTTAGACTTTACCAGCATATTTTAATAAATTTGAAATTTAAAAGGACAATATAGACAAAAAATAACAAAAACGCCAGATTTTAACCGATACGAATATTATTTATGTGCTTAGAACTTAGAACAGCGTTAAAATTATAACATATAAAAATCTTTTGAACGTATGATATCTAATTATTGATAGTATTTGTGGTATAACAAAAAAAAATAATTATTTATTTCCTGGATTTCCTATCCGAATTATATACTTATATATAATAAGCGTAAGGGAGATAATTTGGTCGCATGGTCCTGTGGTCCAAAAGCTTATCATCCGTTTGATCGTATATTGAACAAATAAACACCGTTAGATTAAAACAAAATTAAATTCTGTTCTATAAGGAAACTGACATCTACTTGCATGTTTATAATTCCTTTTCTGAATTCAATACAAATTCTGTCTTTCATGTGTTTTTGGTTTTTTTTTAATCCAAAATAAATATTTTCTACAGATTTTAATTGTGGAATCGTATAAATCACACCGTCACAAAATTATTTTTATCCATCGGATCGAATATTGAACAAATAAGCACCGTTGGATTAGAACAAAATTAACTTTTGTTCCATAAGACAACTGATATCTACTTGCATGTTTATAAATCCTTTTCTGAATCCAAAACAAATTCAGTATTTCACGTGTTTATGATTTTTTTTAATCCAAAATAAATATTTTCTACCAATTTTATTTGTAGAATCATATAAATCGCACAGTCACAAAATTATTTTTACCTAATATATTTCAAAATTAATAAGCCCGATTTATGTGAGGAACAAATACAGAAAATATTTCTTAATCCAAAACAAATTCTACCATCTTATTGCACGTTTATGATTCATCTTCTTAATTCAAAACAAATTGTGTTCATCAAATGTAATCTCGAACCATAAAAAATTTTTAAAAAAATATTTAAATGACATTATAATAATTCTAATATAAAATACATTTATAAATATAATCTAATAGGAGTTGGCGTCACATATTCTACTTAAAATAATTTAAAATTTGATAGAAAGAATTAATACTTTGGCATGATATATACAATTTTAATTTATTATTTATAAATTAAATTTTTTCACATCATTTAAAATATATTTAAAAAATTTATAAATAATTAAAAAGCTCCCGTGCGTTGCACGGGCTATAAGTTAGTAAATTTAATTAGTGGTTGTCAAAGCTCGGTCTCGCTGGATCTCTTTCCTAGTTTCTTTCACTCCATCTCCTTCACTTGAAGTGTCAACTTGTGAAGAATCAAGAATATAACCAACCCTAGTTCATTCATCTTTCTTGCTTTTCATGTAAGACAACTTTCTGACTAATCATATCTATCTATCAATTTTATATCTATTCATGTATTTATTTATTCTGTGTGTCTTTCTCTTATGCCAAGGACTTGTGCAGATTTTATTACACTTACATGGCTTCTACAATTACAAGCCTCACTCTTCCACCGCTGTTTGCTCGTGAAAGACACTCTTTATTTAGGCCTCTTACGAAATTCCCAGTCTTTGCCATTGCTGGAGGTATACCCATGTTTTCTTTTTTCCATTTTTTTTCAATCAACTTATTTCTTGGTTGATTAATGTTTATTAATAAGCGAAATTGAGAAGAGATCAGGGAGACCCATGTTGGGTTTTGCTAATTACCAGGTACTTTACTTGTTAATGTTTGAGCTAGAATGGGATGGAAAGTGCAACTATATTTGAGATGTGGGTAGGGTACCCTGTAATGTATTGTTGAAAGCATTGTAGCAGACTTAAAATGGCCTGACCAAATTCGGAAATTTGAAAGGAGGATAAGGGGACAACCTTGTGGTGGACTTATGTAGCCAGTGTTAGAATGAATTTAGGTTCGCGATTGATCCTTAACCCGTCCCGCTTGTAATTAAATAAATTGGGGACGAAATAAAGGATCAACGTATAATGTGAAATAAAAGGTATGTAGGTTAATCTATGACTTCTGGCCATAGATTTCCCAAGTAGTTTGATTGCTTTAGTGCTTTACTGAAGTTCGTATCAGTATGATTGGAGTTTGAGTTACTAACATTGAGCCAACTCTCGGACTAAAAGATGTATGGAATTCTGTAATGTTCTCACCAAAAGCTTTACTTCCTAATTGTTTTTCTGAGGGATTATAATTTTTTGACATATATCATTAGTTTTCTAGATTTAAAGGACCCATAGAATTAGAAACTATATTTTTTATTCTTTTCTATATAGTTGTTCTACCTCCTACTACCATGTGAGTATATAGTCTTGTGTAAAGAAGTAAAGATGATCAAAAAATAGACTATGGAATATTATCCTAAGAATCTGTGTTAGAATATCAGATCCTATAAAATCCATATAATACCAAAAGTGCCAAAGGCTTTGTGATCTTATTGGGGTATTCAGTGTATTTTTGCTCATCTGATTGTCAAATGATTTTTTTTTTTTTGATACATTCTTTTTTGTGGTCTCATATACCATGTATACCGGGTTATGTTAATTAAATTTTGATATAAGTCTGTAGCTTTAGTGCTCTAGGTCTTAGTATACGTAAGTGATCCTCTTAATTTTTGTTGTAGAGAAACAAGGCCGTGTTACTTTTGCTGCAAAGGCTGCAGGTGATAGCTCGGAATCTTCAACCTCCCTGAGCATTGTTGAGTCTGTACAAAATGTTGTAAGGCCACTTAATCTCCACTATTTATTATGACTGAATGTTAGCAAAGAAAATATTATTACACATTTGATAAATTTTGGTTTTGTAATGCTTATATTAATAACAAGCTGTTAGCATGATATTTATAATCTATATTTTGTGGTTCAACTTATAACTCAAAGCTATCAGAGTCCATTAATTATCTTAACTCAATATAGAAATATTAATTTATTAGAGGTCGGAGGAGATGACTGTGTGCTTTTTTCTTTAATATGAAATTTTAAGCCGTTCTTTTCCTTTATGGGTGATCATTAGTAAATATCCGCATCTTGATCTAAGGGGAATCAATTTATATATAGTTTTGGCTTATTTTGAAATTAGAGGTTCATTATTATGATAGAGGGAGGTGTTCGCTCAATTTCCCTTTTCCCTGATATATTATGTGCAGGATCAGACACATACGGTAGAACAGTGGAAGTTTTACTTTCCTTTTTACTATTAGAATGCAATGCGTTTTCTTGACCTAGTTTTAGACATTGTTGCAATTTGTTATTTTTGACAGTGGGAAAACTCAGAAGACCGAATTGCTTTAATCGGGCTGGGATTCGCAGGAGTTGTGGCTCTGTGGGCATCTGCAAACCTGATCACAGTAATCTTACATTCTACATCCTGTAATCTTTTATAAAGAAACAATACAGTCAGTAAAATATTTTAAATCTTTACAAATAGCAGACTCTGGCAATATGAAACCAATAGCACATATTTATCTACCTATAATTATTTTTCTTTGTTAGCCTACAGTTAGCATCTTCAATTTAGTACCAGAATTTTCTGTGCCTTAACGTGTAAGTTTATGATCAGTTAATCTTGACATTTTTGTCCTAACTAACAAAGTAGGCTGAGTAAAGTTGCATCTTTCATATCGGGTTAAGTATCAAGTTGGTCACTGAAGTGAAGGCCATGTATCACTTATTTCATTGATCTTTTAGTGGTATCATTTTGATCACTAAAGTTATAAAATATCAAACAGATACCTCGAAAAATGTGTCAAGAAGGTAAATATTTTTTTCATTAAGTTCTACACATTTTTTTTCAACGCTACTATAACCAAATGAAAAGTGGTGAATTCGTCCCTTTGGTAATATATCCAGATTTTTAAACACATATTTACTATATATTTTTATTTAAATAAGATTAAATAATTGTAAAATTTAAAATAAATAATAAATATTTTAAAAAAAATCTAGATAAATTATCTAAGATACCAAAATTAACCACTTTTCATTTGATTATAGTAGCGTTGAAAACAAATGTGAAGAACTTAATGAAAAAAATATTTTCTTGCCCGACACATTTTTCGAGGTATCTGTTTGATATTTTATACGACTTTAGTGATTAAGATGATATTTCTAAAAGATCAATGAAAGAAGTGATACATGGCCTTCACTGGGACTGAGCACAGTTCGGTTTGGATGGTTTTGGAGGTCCAAATCAAACCACACCGAATTTATCGGTTTCGAAAATTTACAAACCGTACTCAAACCGAATGTTATAAAACCAATCCAAACCGAACCGATTCTTAAGGGATTGGTTGGTTTCGATTTTTATACCAAAATATTAAAAAAATTGTACACTTTTGTTAAATTATAATAATTCTAGGTGCTACCTTTATACGTTGTTATGAAAACAATTAAGTCATTTTATTAAATTGTACACTTAACAAAATAAAAGATAAAGGTGAAACTTGTTTAACTATTTGATATAAATAATTTTAGGTGCTGCCATTATACATTGTTTTGAAAACAAATAATTCATTTTATTTTAAAAACTAAACAAAATGTATTATTTAAAAGTGAAAAAAAAAAAAGAAGAAAGGTTGATTATTAAGGAATTAGTAGATAAAATAAGGATGGAGAAAAAGGGAAAGAATAATTTCAAAAGTAAAAAATATCCATAATATCGATCAACACTTGGACACTTAAATACAGGAATTAAATTTATAAAAATATTAATTATATAACACATGTGCTAACGGTTCGGTTATTTCGGTCAGTTTGAAGGTGAAAACCAAAACCAAACCGAAAATTTCCAGTTTTTAATTGCCAAAACCAAAACTAAACCAAACGGTTAAGAAACCGAAATATTTGGTTTGGACGGTTTGGATCGGTTACGGATAATTATGCTCAGGCCTAGCCTTCACTGCACTGACCAACTTGATACTTAACCCCTTTCATATCAGTTGTAAGTAGTATATTTGGATTGTGCAAGAGATTTTTACTTTATCAACTAAGTGTCTGAGCTGTATAAAAAATAGCATAAAATAAACTAGATCAGTCTGATCACATGCTTGTAAATTTAATAAGCGACATTTATTTCCTATATTTAAATTTATCTTTATGAGCATTCCCGATTTTTAGAGACTTATTGTATATAATTTCTGTATGCAGGCTATCGACAAACTTCCTCTTATCCCAGGAGTGCTTGAGTTTATTGGAACACTTTTTTCTTCGGTAAGTTCAGTTTATATATGCATTGGTCATTAGTGTACCTACACGCCTACTGAAGTGTAAAGATGCTCCAAGTTATAATGTAAAAGTTCACTATCCTGACTCAGTTTCAAATTTAAAACTAGACTCTATATTTAAGATCTTACGTGTGAACTTTAACAGTACTTAGTAGTCTGGATATATTGTATATGAAGTAATACTGGAATGAACTTTCACCAATTTTCAACACACAAATGATTAGAGATCAAATTTAGAAAGAGGATCATAAATTCTGCTCTCTGTGAGTGCGTGTGACCATATATAGCATAAGTTACTGTCCGGTATTGTAACCATTATAAGTAAAACATACACGAAGGTTCCAGCTTTTTAGTCCTCTAGTGAGCTCTAATGAGTTGTATGTGCATGTAGTTTGATTGATTGTCATAGAAAGACATGAAAATACTGGGATGCATTATGCATATCTTGTATATTCAGTACATACACTCTCTATTTTTGACTTGAGAGTTACTGTTTGATAGCTCAACCCTCAAGAAGTGAAGGAACCCCAGGATAAAATATTGTAATTATACTTGGCTTAAACTATTATATATATAGGCATAAGCTGTAATATAAATTCTATGTTTAAGCATAATTCACATAGGGTATTTTGATTATATGAGAATATATTAAATTTGCCACTGTAATACTAGGATGGGAACCTATCCGCTATATGTATCTGTCATCTCAGCAGCCAAACTTATGGATCTTAGTGCTGACTTGCATGTATTTTATTGTTATGCACTTCGTAATACCTTTTTACTTTTCTAACTTTGGTTATGTTTGTTGCAGTGGTTCGTCTATCGTTATCTTTTGTTCAAACCTGACAGGTAATAATTTCTACACTGCGGCCGTTGACAACGAAAATGCATAGTTATTACTTATTAGTTAGAATATAAAATTAATATGTAATTGCATAACATCGCCAGACATAAAATTGAAAGATTTTAGACTGAGTTCCGACTTACCTAGATAATTATCATGATTGTTAGCTTAGTATGTTATCTTGAAGAAATTTGTTTAGGATCTCATAAAATGTTAACGTAGTAAGTTATCATGCAGAAATTTGTTTAGGATCTCATGAAATGTATTCTTGTCTTCACAGGAAGGAATTGGGGCAAGCCATCAATAAGAAAGTTTCAGATATTTTGGGTCAGTAAAGTACGTTGTGAACAATGTACCTGTAACAAATGGTGTATTATTAGATATCATACCTATATTTTTGCTGCATATATTTTGTTACGAATTTCAAATACGCATAATGCACAGGTTACAATAAATTTAATATATTTCAACAAATTTTGGGATGAATTTGATTTATGTGTGCTCTCTTGTATGTGTATCGCAAAATACAACTTGGCGATAATGATGTGTCCTCCAGCCAAATGCTATTTTGCTACAAACTCTTGCCTTGTAAATTGCCAAAACTTCAATATCAGTGTGGATCTGTCTTGGCATGATCTGGTCTGAACATTATTCTTACATTTTTGTAGTCGACTGAACATTGTGTAGCTTGGTGCGTTGACGTAACTGATAGAAGCTGTAAATTCTCTAGTTCTCTAGTCAACTTATCAATTCTGGCACACCACTTGTTAAGTATTGCGTTGAATATGCTTAAGCATATCTTCAAAATATTAAGTTTAACCTTATTACACGTTAACTTCCAGCGATCATTCTTAGTTGACAATCCAATAGACGACTGGTATTTTGTCATATCGGTCCATTTTTATACTGTAATCCTCTTCTAAATAAGAGCACTTAGTTTTGTTAATTTGTTCTAATTACTTGCATACTTAAAAACGGAAAGACATTGGACTTTATATACAAGGTTCTTATATATCGTGCACATTAATATATTTCTATAAAATAAACCAATCTTATTAGTCAATTTAAATTCCACCAGTTGCGGTATAGAGCTGAAAACATCAAGTAAACTAATAAGGACGAAAGTCTTCTGCACTTGTTTATGAAATTAAGCAAGCAAATAATATGGAATTAACGTGGAATTATCATGTCATTGACTAAACATTTGTAACGTGCGAGGAGCCTTCTGTCATTGCGGCTGCTCTAGTCGTACCTGCTGTTTCTTTCACCTATTTTGTGTATATATATGTGTAGTAGCTCGGACATGCATTTGGAAGTTCTAGTATAATCAGAATCAATGGGCAGAGTTGAAGGCATTGAGGAAGTTCCGGTTACTGGCCAACCTTCCCAGTATCCCCCTAATGGCACGTATCCTTCACCGGGACCTTCCCAGTATCAACCCGCCAATGGCACGTATCCTTCGCCTGCACCTTCCCAACATCAACCTCAAAATGTTAACCAGTATCCAGCTCCGATTGGGGAACCCTGGTCCACAGGATTGTTTGATTGCCAACAAGACCAAACAAATGGCAAGTGTTTGATATATAAATTCAGTTAATCAGTTTCTTATTACTATTTATGCTAAGCTAATAATTTTTAGTGTTCTGCAGCCATTATGACAGTTGCATTCCCTTGTCTGACATTCGGTCAGATAGCTGAGGTTCTTGATCAAGGAGAAATGTGTAAGGGCCTCACCAATTGGAGTATTATTTCTTTAATAACAATTTTTCTTTCATTATGTCGTATTAAGACAGATGTGTATGCTTGTATTCTGATGCAGCTTGTGCAACGGGAAGTTTTATATACCTGTTGCTAACGCCTGCTCTCTTCTCAAACTGGATATTTGGGTCCAAGTACAGAACAAAGCTGCGAAAGAAATATAATCTGGTCGAAGCTCCATACGAAGATGTCATATCTCACATATTTTGTCCATGCTGTTCTCTTTCTCAAGAATACAGAGAACTCAAGATACGAGGACTCGATCCCGCCCTTGGTATTTTTCTCTGCACTTATATTATACAGACTGACAGCACAGTAAAATATAAGACATGAACAATTAACGAGAGTTTATACTTAATTGTGCAGGATGGAATGGGATACTTGCCCAGCAGTCGAGAATGCATAATCCTCCTCAGTATCAAACCATGTCAATGTAAGATGAAATTTCTGATTTGTTTGTGTTCATGTGTGCGCGGTCCAAAAAGTGATGAATACCAGACTGGAGTACTGACTGGACTAAATTTTCTTTAAATTTGTGATTTGATTCGATATCGTAGTCATACAATTCATACCATGCAACGGTAGCAATAAGGTCTGTATGGACATCATTTTCTGTAGAATATATGATATCTTTTTCTTATTCGTTGTATTATTGTGTTCTTCCACGGCTCAACTCAGAGTCTCGCTCACATGCTTTCCCCTGAAACTGGAAAATGATCCACTCACATATTCATCCATCATAAGCAAAATATACCAACTTATCACAAGAAACTGAAATATTGATCTACAAAGAAGCTGACCAAATATTTCTTATCAATAACTATAAGCAGAGATATACACAAAATCATGGAAGTACTTAAAGTCGATAGGCATATTGATGAAGAGTGCGCGGAAGTATATCTTAGCGTGTCGATTTTGGGCTTATTCAGCGTGTCTATTTTGGGCCTTTTCTTGGTGACTATTTTGGGCTTGCTTGGCCAAAATTTGTGTTGGTGACTTCTGCCTACCGTTTATTTAAATGAGTTAAACGCAAATTTCTGACTTATAAACTGTCTAAAATATCAATTTCTTTTAGTAAATTTGTTTTTTTGAATTTGAAAATTTTAAATAAAAATATTTTATCATTATATTAATTATATTTATATATAATAAATTATAAATATCAGAAAAAATTAATCAAACACACATAGGAGCCGTTTGGGTGAGATTAAAATAAGTGCTTCTGATTTAAAATAAAAATCGAGTAGAAATTAGAAGCAAATTAAGATTTATAAGTGATTAAAGTGTCTGAGAAATAAGTAGAAATCCTGAAACAAAAACTAGTATTCATAACTTTTTATAAATACTTTCTTGACTTTTCACACAAACGGTACAAAATAAGTGATTCTAACATATAAACCCAGAAATCGACTTTTAAGCCGTTGCCAAATAGCCTCATAATCTACTTATCATTGAGTTAAGCCACAGATCTCTTCCTGATATTAAACCAAACAAAAAGATCTGGATCTCCACTCAATGGACAAGGCCCGGTTTGTAACTCGTCCAGTCCTCCCCAAGTCCCAAGATCCAAGATGCTGGACCGGATTTCTAGTATGTATCGTAGGAGTCAATTTTTGTTACGGACGAAGAAGAGGGCCCTAGTATCAAATTTATAACGTCAACAAGTGCAATTATGCAAGCCAATAAAAGCTAAAAAGCTGTATATTCCCACTAAAGTGAAGAAGCTAGCACACAACGGAACAGGGAAGATATTGATGAACAAATTCACTTTCCAAAATTATTATATGCAATTTGTCTTGTACGCAAGCAATAATTACTTGTGAATCAGATTTCCGTCCAGGTTTTATTAAGTGAACCAGATCGGTAATGATGATGAATATCCGTGAAAAGCTGAGTTCGTGAGTACAAACGGGGGTTCCATGTTGATAGAGTCTGTGGAAGAGACAAGGCATGAAACAATTGCTGCAAATTATGTCCCAAAAACAACAATCATATCAAAATTCTATACTCGGTGAAAAGTCGTATTTCATTTGATGTAACGGGAAGCTGTCCAATTATTTTTCCCAAATTATGCAACTGCTCCGTCTGTCCCTTTCATTTCTTTACACTTTTTTCACACTGTAACACGCATTTTAAGGCGCATATAAAACATAGGGGTCGTTTGGGTGAGTTTAAAATAAGTGCTTATTGCTTGAAGTATAAGTTAAAAGCAAGTTAAGACTTATAAGTGATAAAAGTGTTTGAGAAATAAGTAGAAGTCGTGAGACAAAAGGTAGTAATTGTAGCTTTTTTTAGTACTTCTTGACTTCTTACACAAACGGTACAAATAAGTGTTTCTTACTTATAATTTAGAAGCCGGGCTTATAAGTTTGTGCCAAACACCCACATAGTTCTATAATTTATTTTTAAAATTTTTCTTTTTTGTATAAAATTTTAAACAACAAATTTTTATTCATTAGAAAAGAAGTTCAAAATAATTTATCGAGCTACGTTTTACGAGAATATTAGAATGTGTGCGGAGCCCCCGTCTCCCGACGTAAACAAACGAGGCGACAGAGGAAGTACTAATCCTCCTGCACAATTATTTACAACTCACTATTTTCAGCATTCAATAACTAAGTACATGAAGGGACTAGGGAGTGTGCATTATTATATCAGTGCAGTGGATATCTATTTTTTCGATGGTTTTTAAAATCAAATTCATCCGAAGATAAATATGTATCTGGAAAGAGAGAGCCAAAACAATGACAAATGATATTGGCTATGATGCACCCGGAACATAGTTCAATGATTTGGATGATTTGGACCCACGCCATGTAAAAGTTTGATCATCCATCATCTTCAACTGGTCCCCCCATCTCATGGCCTTTTGTTTTGTTTTCAAGATTCTCTGAAGCCTATACTGCTGATGTAAATATTATGCTTCATTTCTTTCCAATGTCTTCAAGATTCTTTCTTTCCATCCACTCTGATGCCTACAACTCTTCTAACTTGCAAATCTCACTCAACAACCTTATTTAATACCAAAATTGTAATGCATATAATATTTCATCACAAATGCTACAGTGCAATAAAGCTGCTTGTTATATCATTTTCATGGAGGGACTTGTAATTTGTAATACAGCTCCTATATCACAGCTTGATTATATATATATTACATGGTGACATGAAAAGGGAGATACATACATAAGATTATGAATAAAAATTTAAGCCTATTTATCATAGTTTATGTAATATATGAAATCAGTACTATTTTGTTATAGATGCATTTCAGTGGAGTGCCCAGACCAAGAATTAAGCTGGTAATAGCCTGGATTTAGACAATTCTTTACCATTTTCGACTTCATCGTTCACCCGAGAGCAGCTTAGCTTCAGCAACTCTTTTGCAGAACCATTGATTGCCATCTCGCGTGGAACACCATTTACTTTTTCTACACAAGAACCGTAAGCCCAGCTGCAGAACATGAAGTAAAAGATGTTTATGACACTCAGAACCCCAAGAAGCCAGTAGTAACTTTCATAATGTCCTTTGTTAATGTTACTAGAAGTCCAGCTTTCTTTCCCCCCTTTCTTTGTCGCGTGATCCACAGTGCTGAGAATGAGACTAGCTAATAGATTGGCAAATGCCATCCCCAATCCGAATAAACATGATGCAATGCTAGCCATACTCTGGGGAAATTCCGAGTAGTAAAACTCTGTCTGGCCAATGGCATTAAACGCCTCAGCTAACCCGTTCAACACATGTTGAGGAATAAGCCAGTATGCAGACATGTCTACTACTGCACTAGGGTTGTTTAAGAATCCCTGCTCGATTGCTTTCCGGTGACGAATATGCTCTACAATCGCGGATGCTACCATTCCTAGGAACGAAAAAAATAGACCAATTCCCATTCTTTCTTTCACGCCAATATAAACTGGTTTTCCTCTAATCTTAGATGCAACTGGAAGCACTACCCTATCGTATATCATTACCCATACGAATAGAGCAATGACAGTAAACAATCCGAAGGAGGCTGCTGGAATTTCAAAGTTTGAAGTCAGATGCCTGTCCATGGACTGAGCTTGAAGAACTGCAAATGAACTTTGGCTTATGTTTACTGACATCATGATTCCAGCAGACCACAATGGTATAACTCTGATCAAAACTTTCAAATCTTCGACTTGATCAACTGAACAAAGGGTCCACTGGTTCAAAGCTATGCCATCCGAGCTAACATCTTCAGGATTTCTTATGACACAGGCTTTATTTAAGAACCTATATAAACATGATAAAAGAATTTTAATTTCAAAACAATGAAACTGGAGCTATATAACAAAAATATATTAGTTAACCGTTAAACTTCTATGAAAAGATGATATACCTTAGTTTACTAGTCGGGAATTGATACTTTGATTCTTTCTGGTGATACCATACTTCGGAATTCATAGGAGGAAGATCAATTTTCCTATTCTTATAAGCAACTACAATAACTTGTGCAAAGCTAGTTAACAAGCTAGTCCTAATCTTGTGCTTGATATATAACGAAGAAGCAAGAAAAAACAAAGAAGCAGATAAGAACATCAAAATGGCAGGAACTCCAAAACCAACTTTCCATCCCACGTGATCTTGAATGTAGACAATACCGGTCAAGGCGATCACAACAGAAAGGGCTGCAGAAGCATAATACCAACCGAAGTAGCGTTCTAAATTTCTCACATTTTTTGGATTCTCTGTATTATTTATTTGATCTGCACCAAAAGCCAATGAACAAGGCCTGATGCCACCAGCTCCAATGGATATGAGAGTGAAAGAGGCAATCAAGAGAGAATACTGAGATGATGAAGTTGGTTTACAGACTTGTGTTCGAGGATCACAAGGGCCGGGCCTTGCCTGTGGAATCATGGCTGTTAACCATAAAAGAATCATTCCCTGTTAATTTAACAAAACATATTATGTGAGAACACTATTTCTCTACTATGACAGAACAAGAAACTGAAATGCACATACTCAAATTGCTCTTATTGTATCATTTATCTACACAGAAGAAGAATATAAGTATTCCATTTGCATGATTTAATATTCAGTTAGGCGATTAATCTAAAGGAATTGCAAGATAGCCTAGTGATAACGGTCTCTCCTTCCCCTTCTCCCCAGCCAGGTAATGAGTTAAAATCGTAGTCAAGGGTCAGGGTCCTCTTCAAGAACCCTGTTTGCCTTTTCGAAAAGAAAATCACATAAGTTTTCAGGATTTAAAACAACTCCATACCTCCACATCCTTTTGAGTTCCTCTCTACATTTCATCAAGTTCTTTGTTCTTAGTGGCCTGATGGATACATATCAGGAACAACAGCTGAACTCATATCCATTTACACTTTAAAGACTAATAAAGAGTAAAGAATGAATATATTCACACATAAAAGCCAGCATTTGCAGCATAATCCTGCTATCTTGTGAGTTGTGACCAATTGTGTCTGTGGTGTTCTTTCAATTATTAAAGTCCCTATCTATTTCTTTGGATTTAGTACAACCATGAAAAAGAACAGAACTTAACAAAACAAATGACAGAAACAGAACCAAAAAACAGAGAAATTACCAACAAACTGGTAATGGAACCAAGACCAATGGTGAGGAAACGACCCAGATAAGAATCAGAGACAACAGCTCCAATAAGTGGCATGAAATTAGTAGCTGCACTCCAGAAATAGAGTATATTTTGGCCTTTTGTCAAGCTCATTCCATAATCCATCATTAGATACAATATCATGTTAGGCAATAGTCCATAGCTAGCAACCTTCTCAAATGCCTCATTTGCTGCATTTCATTTTCAGTAACATCATTAATATTTCACCACCCAAAATCAAAAAGATTGATACTTTCAAGTAAATCTCACAACCCCATCAACACACACACATGTAATAAATAATGTAGCATACCTATAATGAATGGCATAGTAATTAGGCCACCCTTTTTCCTCATCTGGGGTTCATCTTGTTTTTGGAGCTGATACTTAATCTTCTGATCTGTAGACATCTCCATGAAGGTTTTGTTTCCCTAACTCAAGGGAAATTCACAACATTCACTTGCAGAGAGAGGAGATTACAGAGTGAGTGAGTGTGTGTTTGTATGGTAAATCTTGTCTTTGGTAGCTCAATGTGGGGAGAGGCATGGGCTTTATATATACAAGTAAAGAGAGAGATCTGAAAAGGAAAAAAGTTATGTTCTTTCAACTAGTGAGTAGTCAAAGATTTTCTCTAAGCTGATGTCTTGAATACACACTTTGGGGCCTTTTAGTCTACAGTTAGTATTACTTGTTCATGTTTTTACATTTGACAGAATCATGTAACAGCGTGGAGGTAGAAGTCGATAATTGGAACTAATCGGTTGATTTATCGATTTAGATTTAGAATTTATTGAAGATTATTTACATGTATCAAGAATTTTTAGTCAAATTAGTATAACCAATAAATCGATAAATTTTGGAAAAATTAATCAATTTTTTTTTATAAATTAGAAATTTTTAAACCACCGAATTTATAATACACTAACTCTTAAGTTAACATATGAAGTACTGCAATATTCTTAAAAAACAGCATCAAATTTAAGCGTAGACTTTAGTAGGCGGCTGCAAATTACAAGGCATTACAACTCAGACATGAAACCTTAAACTTGATGTTACTAGTTTGACATTTGTTTATCTAATTGCTTAATTAGGATAAATACTCAAATTAAGAATATCCAGAGGGTGAGATGGAAGTTATGATAGACTTAAACTGGGCGGCTACGCGTTACAGGGGATTACAGCTCAAAACACAGAACCTTAAACTTTGATAGCAACACTTGGAAGTTGTTTAATCTTGCATCTCAAGAAACATTATTATTATATAAAATTTAATATTTAATAAATTTTAGATTATGAACAGAAGTCATTGTATATACTTGGATGCACTGTCATGTTATACAAACAAATAGTAGTCGTGATTGTATATTAACAGTGATGAACTTCGTAATACGTATCATCCTGGAGCTTCGCACGTGATGTGTTTCATCTTCTATCTTTTACCAGTACTATTCACAAGTCTGTCTGTGCATAAACATAATATAAGGCTGTAATAATTTTAACTTGTTCTATGTGTTTTGAGCTGGATTGTGTAATTTACACAAACCTGTGAAATGTCAACTTCTTGTACTCATTTCGCAACCCACTTTAAATAGATTGAATCTCCCTCCTCAGCAGAATCTCCAGATATACAAATTCTATCCATATATCCATCCGTTAATTTTTTTCTAGAAAAATTGTTTTTTCAATATACAGACATTTGCCTTTCTCCGACATTATTTTCGAGTGAAGAAATAATAACCGATTGAAAAATTTTAAATCATACTGAATGTAAATTATGTAATGATCACGCCGACGTATTGTTGATAATTTTTTGTGAGTTTTTCGATTTTCTATGTGTTTGATGCTGTCTGGGATATTTATCTTTACGATAATAGTATTACTCCCTCCATCCCAAATTAGATGGCCCCGTTGACTTTGGGCACACAATTTAAGGTTCATTGACCGCATAGATGCGTGACTTATTTTTAAAATTTTATTTTTGCAAATAAAAATTAAAATATGAAATTTTCATTTACAAAAGAAAAAATAAAAAAAAAATTCGGAAGTAGACGGTCAATGCACCTAAAGTTACGTGCCCAAAGTCAACGGGGACATCTAATTTGGGATGGAGGTAGGACTTTTTAGTCTGTGAAATTAGAGAACACGGTATGAAACTATGAAAGAGATGCAAAGTAAAAGATGCGAGAGCGCAGTATGAGCAACTTTTATCACGGCCGAGTGTTAAATTTTGTTGTGCGGATCATGAGGCTTGTCGGGACTAAATTGATTTTACCTGAAATCAATGTCTCTAAATCATACACCATCATTTCTACTTATATCCACAGCATGTTAGAGCTGGTAAAAATCAGTCACTTTCGTTTACGGATATATTTGTTTCAGAAATAAATGTTACAACCTCCGTACCTTTTTACTTGTCACTTTGACTTTTTGCACGTAATTTAAGGTGAGTAAAAAATATAATTTTGCTTTTGCTCATTATTTTTAAAATTTTCTTTTTGTGAATAAAAATATAAATTATAAATTTTAATTCAGAAAAAAAATTTAAAAAATAATAATTAGAATTATGTTCTTTAATCACCTTAAATTACGTGCAAAAAGTCAAAATGACAAGTAAAAAAGGGCGGAGGTAGTACCTCGATGCTGCTCAAGTTTACCGTGCAACTTACTGTGTATGTAAATATTTACTGTAACGGAATATTGTCATCTATACTATACTATAATAAGCCAACATGGGTATAATTTGTAGTCGTACAAATTTTTGGTTTGGTTATTTTTGTTTGGTATAGTACTCTTTCTATAGAACTAGAAGTCTACAACATATGGAGACTGTTAAACAGTTTTAAATAATAAAAACACTCATCTTATATTACAAGACAAAAACTTTATCATTATCCTTTTAAATATAATTTATAATTGAAATATGAACAATCTGATTTAAAATCAATTGAATAATAATCCTCATATATTAATAACAAAAAAAATTATAAATAGATAATAAATTGTAAAAGCTAAATTATCGTGAGAACATACAATCTGTTGGATAATATAATTTAATTAAAATTCAACTCATTAATACTAAAATATTAATAAAATGATATTAAAATTTAAATAATAAATTACGAATTATAAGTCGCCCGTGCTTCGCACGGGTTAAAGGCTAGTATTATTTAAAGGAAATGAAGTATTTCAAATTCAGGTGAAAGCAAACCACACTGAGTGAGATAAAAAGTTCATTCTAAATCTAATCTCTTGGAGATTATTTCGCGTATATTACAAATTACACTCGAGTAAATCATATTTTGCACCATTATTTTTGGATCGTTTTACGATTTGATCTCATTATTTAAAACTTTGTAGGTTGCACTCATGAGTTACGAAAAAGTTTGGATGTAAAAGTGTTAAATGGGTGCGAAGCGTTACGGATTAAAACTTATGAGTGCAACCTGCAAAGTTTCAAACAATGAGACCAAATTGCAAAACGACCCAAAAATAATAGTGCAAAATATGATTCATTCATTACACTATGAAATAGGCAAAAAATCACCCCTCCCTTCCGTTAGACTTAACGGAAGTTTGGATGGAAAAGTGTTAAGTGGATACAAAGCGTTACGGATTAAAAGTGCAACCTGCAAAATTTTAAGGAATGAGACTAAATCATAAAACGACTCGAAAACAGTGGTGCAAAGTATGATTTACTCATTACACTCTAAAATAGTCAAAAAAAAATTAAATTTTTTTATTAGATAAATTTTTATCTCATGCTTGAGAGATTTTTCACTATTAAAATTAAAAACTAAAAATGTATGCGTCGCAAAATTGTCCACTGTCGAAGAATGTATTGTAATGAAGTATTGAAGTGGATGCTCCCGTATTTGTCAAAAGTGGCGCCCTCAGTTCACGTGCAACAATAATTAAAAGCTAAATTATTCAAAAGAAAAAAGAAGAAAATACCCATCTGAAAGCTTCTGGTGCGAGTGTTTAAAAGCTCAAGGATAATATTTGATGATATCTTTGAGATTGCGACTACTGTGGGGGATGTTTCATGTCTTGTTAATACTCCCTTTATTCCACTTGACCATACTCTCGAGTTTCTCGTGAAATGTCAATTCTGATTCGTATACGATAGTAATTTGCTTGTATAAAACAAACCAATTTTAATGATATTATTACTCGATGATTCAATAAAAACGCGGAAACAAATACGAATGAATATTGAAATTTCATGACTAGACATGGAATAATCAATGTAGATGATAGTACTGTGTAGAATTAGCGAACTAGTGCACATTATTGTAGTGTAATGATTGTAAATAACGATGAAGATATGGTGTTAAGAGAGTGTGGGGATGTGGGAGTGGATTGATGGACAGGTTGATTGACACCACCTAGCGCTGTAGACACAGAAATAAAGATGGAAACAAGGAGCGACAAGTAATGAATCGGGGCGAGTCGAAATTCGGATTTGGACAGTGTGATTGGCAATTTGGCATGCATGCCCTGCGTACGCTCGCAATTAATTCTCTTTTCACCAATATCGCTGTTCGTCTTCTGCCTACTTCTATTCACATTCCTTCCCCCACAAAAAACATAATAATAACCTGACCAAAAAAAGAAAAATAATAATAGGAGTAATAAAAATAAAAATTGTTCGGTATGTGCGTACTGCGTGCACGTACAGTAAAAAGAATTGGTTGAATCTAAGGCTGTGTTTGGTGGTTGATAAATCGAAAATAAAAATGAGACTGTATATATATTTGTGAAAATGAAATAAAGCAATGAGTAACGGAATTATTATTTTTTTGTGGAGAGGAATGAGTTTCTCGTTTTAAATCATTACATAATCTATATTATACTATTAAAATCGGAATATTAAAAATTATGATGCAACTCTAGTCTATTTTAAGTTATTTTGATTCAAAAATATTCAATATTCTCAAAATTCCAGTAAGAAATATATATTCATATCTTCAAAATTCAGACCTCCTATTGTTTTTCTAATTTCGACCATGACATTTGATATGAGCAAACATAGATGCAATATAGTAATTCCTCTGTCCCATTTAATTCTATATGTTTTTTTTAACTGTTCGACATGCATTTCAATGCTCTTATAAAATATAGTTCTGTAATTTATTCTTGCTATTTTCTTTTTCTATATAAAAATATAACATCCAAACTTTAATTCAGAAATTTTTTTTTTTTTAAAATTAGATTGCACAACTACACTTTACAGGAGCATTAAAGTCCGTGTCGTGTCTCCGGCCCCGATGTATACTACTTAGGGGGCGTGAGAGAGTACCTGATAATCAGTTGTTACTAAAACTGGGGTTTTGTAGTATTCATGAATGTTTTCCCCAACGTCCCGAGGTTTTGAACACATAATAATGACCCTGAATACGAGTTCAGGTCAAATTGGATGCTTGTGCTCGAAGTCGCTATATATCACCATTGCTCTAAAAAATTACTCACACTGTATATTTTTACTTGTTATGCATAGAACAGTCAAGTTTGAGATTTTTACACGATAACACTATTACACTACTACCGTACTCTCTAGTCGGTTGATAATTTATTCCCTCTTTAAAAAGTTAGGTTATTCTAATGAAGTAGATAAAGTGTAGAGAGTACACACTTGCTCCGGGGTAAACTGTGGTCAAAGCACTTGAATGTTGACTTCTCTAGCAGGTATATGCAATTATAGTCGTAGGTGCAGAAGAGGAGCACGTGCCAGCCTCTGTGATCTGCTCCCCCTTTACGTGTAGCTCTCCACGTTGATTCAGAGGAATTAAGGAAGCTTATGTTTGAACACATGAATGAATCTAAGAAATGTGGGAGGGAAGACAACATTTGGTCTTGTCATTAAGAGGGATGACTTGAGTTACCATTTTACACCTCTGTTTTCTTCGCTTCTTTTAGCACCAACTTTTCTAAATGTTACGGCACTAATTATAAGCTAAAGGGGTCATTCCCTAGTTGAAAAGTGTGCCTCTTCTGAAAAGTGAGAGGCCTCTTGTCAGTTTTAGTTGAAATGTTCATTTTGTTTAACTCCTTGGTATTTTGTACACAACTAGTAGTGTTTACCATCACTTAACTTGTTGGACCAGTTAGCCATTTCTCATCTCCCAGTTCTCACCACTCCTTCCTGCATTGCCTGCGTTTGTGGGGGAGATAAGTGTCCACATGCCGTCAACTAGTCTCGAATCCGATATACAAGACTCTCGTGATAATAGAATTCAGAAAGACGTATGATTTCGAGTAATCTGGGCCGGCTCATCTAAATTTGAACCCTAAGCATATTTGAACATGAGGCCTTTTTTATATAAAAATTTATTTTTTATTTAAAATAATATATATTTAAAATTATTATAAATTTTGAGGCCCTTCATAGGTTGGCGCCTTAGTTGGTCTTACAGTTGAGCCGGCCCCAGATTTTAGCAAGATTTTAATAAAATTTGCAATTATTATTACTTGGCATCTCTGCGGAGTAGCTAATCATCGTCATCGACAAACGCCAACTTCACGAATAAAGATAATTAAATTGTGGAATCAGGGTGGGTGCTCTGCTTCATGGATGAGTCCCACAGAAGTCATCGTCTTTTATAATCAATACACAAATTTATTGAAACAGACGAATTCAAAGTAGGGTTATTACTTATTCATAGTAGCCACTGCATTAAGCTTAGATCAAATGAATGAAAGCGAGGACCACTAGCTAAAATTTGTTAAAGAATACTCCCTCCGTCCCCTTTTACATGTCTCTTTTGAAAAAAAAATTTGTCCCAAATTACTTGTCCACTTCTCTTTTCAAAGCAACTTTTTGTATGTTTTTTCAAAATGTAACAACTTCCAATGTTTGACTAGGATATATATATACACAACTCTATCTAATTCATTACATTTATTAGGGATATGTATGAAAACAAGATATCCACCTAACATTTTCTTAAGATGCGTTATTTTTTCAAAAGGGACAAGTAAAAAGGGACGGAGGGAGTATTTGTAGGCATATGGTCAATTCCTACTTTACATTAAGTGATAAGCCTGTCATGGGTCCAGGCTATCTGAGCCCAAGGCCCGAGGGGATCATTTTTTTCAAAGGTTGTGGGCTCATAATTCACTTGCTTCCGGATCTTAGTTTGTCAAATGCGATAATATGCTCTGGACAAACAGATGAATACGCAAGAGCGAACAGTGTATATCATGTAAATTTATATAATGATTTCATCGTACAGAAGAAAAAGCAGAGCAAATAATTCACATACCCTTTTGATAAGTTTGGGCAAGTCAAGATAAAGATTGATGTGTGTTTGTTAAGTAGCAAGATTGGGAATATTTTATGAATGTGCACGAATGGGTTCATTGAATAATTGTGATGCGTGGTGAAAAGTGAAATTCCAAGGTCCTAACTAAATCATCATTTTATCGTATATTAGTACTAGTATACTAGTACATGTTTTCATGAAATCGCCATATAATTTATTAGCTCGGTGCTTATGTGCGACTTGGGTTGACAGCTTCCACGTATAAATTTTAAACTACCAATTCATGTTTAATTAGATAAACATAATAATAAATTGAACTGATATAGACATAGACTTTCTGGCAAAATTGGTAACATGGGCATGGAGATTGATCAGAGTTCATCTTCTTCCATGTGCAGGAAAAGAGAAACTACTCCATCCTAGTCCATTGTACACACAGAGACATGTGAGTGGTGACATATCTGAATACAAGGTCTGAGTCAAGGAGTAGGTGTGGGTTATAATATGACTGATGGACTGTTGAAACATGGATGGACTAATCTGTCTACCACTATCTATGGTTTGTAGGATTACATCAGTTGGATTCAATGGAATAAAAGGTTTCCCCAAAACATGAAATTTGTCAGAACCCAAAACAATAGAAGAGGAATAGTAGTTTCATGTGAGACATGCAGATCAGGTAATAGATCTACTTAACTAGCTTCAGCTATTAGTACAATGATATTATAGTATTAGTTTTCAATATCTTGCAGGCTGCAGCATATAGTGATTTGGTTTGATTTGAACCTTTGCAGATAATAGAAATGTTAAGTGTACCTGTCTATAGAAGTGGTTTAATGTGATGAACTTAAAATTAAGCTCAAAATTAAGCTCACAAAGTAGTATTTGTTGTGAGGTGAATCTCCTATAGGAGAGAACCGAATTTCCGACAAACATGATATATATTAATATAGAATGTTATTCGTATACAAATTATTAAATATAAATTAAAGTACACAATAATATTTTTAAGAGAATTGAGAGGTTTGTGAGTTTCAAGAATGGATCTTGAGTTGGGATGACAAGGTATAACCGTATAGGGGAGGCCTAGTAGGCAGGAATAGGGCCTAATGGAAAGGAAGTGGGGTCAAGTATTGGTTTTTGAATTTGCGTGAAACTCTTTGACACTTGTCCGATGCTTTAGCAGACCCGGGGTGGATTGCGTGAGATCAGTGATGGTCCCATATGACTTTCGGTGGTTTGTATTAAAACACTCGCTTAAAAATAGGATATTATTGTATAGGCGATAGTTAAGACATGCTATTTTTATGTAGGGTCTTTCTAGTGTGTGCCCAAGGGCACACATTAAGCACTAAATTTGATGGGTTTAGTGGATTTTGATTGGTGGAGTTTGGTGTAAATGCAGGGGGGCATCCATATTTATGATTACATGACCAATAAGAATGCACCAAACTCATAAAATTTAGTGCTTAGTGTGTGCCCTTGGGCACACCATAGAAAAACCGTTTTATGTAATGGTGGCATGTTTTTGGACAGTGTTAAGTGTTGGAAAGCAAGGGTAGTATAAAGAGAGAGGAATTTCACCAACATTGGATCCGGGAAAAAATTAATTTGGGTGGAAATGTTTGTACTTAAATGGAAGGGTGGTGAACCTAATCTGTCAGAGGCAAACTTCCTTTGCAGACATGTTACATGTACTGCCCAAACACTCTAAAAACATACTCATGCACACGCACTGGTCTGGGTACACATGCCTACAGCCTACCCTCTAAATCTACACACGCACACACTGTGTGACCTTACGCCTCCTCGTGTTCTTGATGAACAGACCATTTTATTTCCACTGTCTCTATGTAAATATATTTATTAGTACGGTCTTTCTAATGTGTGCCCAAGGGCACACATTAAACACTAAATTCTATAAAAATGGCTTGTTTTGATTGGTGGAGTTGATGTGAATGCAGGGGGGCCATTATCATTTATTGTTCATCCACCAATCAAAATGAGTTATTTTTATTGGAGTTAGGGACTATTGTGTGCCCTTGGGCACACCATAGAAAATCCCTTATTAGTAATATAGTTGTTGGAAAATGCAGTAAAATTACGCAAGGATTTTGTCCAGTATTCTACGCCAACTCAAACATGAACTATATTGCGTGAAGTAGCTCTGCTGCCTAACATCTCCTCTAGTTTCTCTGTTTTCCTATGTACTGTATTATTATACTGTGTTATAAATTCAAAGTACAACCACAAGTCCACAACATCGATGAGAGAAATTGAGACAAATCTAAAAGTCCGTTTGAAAATATGTATTTCATTTCAAATGACAGGATTTGAGTTGTTATTTCAAATTCTTGGATTTATACTCATATTTGAATATGTGGATTTTAAACGAAATCCAAATTCAAATTCTCAAACATATTATTTGATCAAATCCAAAATTTCAAATATAATTCAAGTTTCCAAACAAGGCATAATATTATTTACTACTATTTTGCTTTGTAAAATAGAATTATTGGTTCACGGGAGAAATGGGTACCCTTTCTTTTGATTCTTGTCTATTATTGGGAGCAGAAACAAGAACAGGGCACAGTGTATTACGAATTAGGATTCTCAGCAATCAACTATTTTATTAAGCGGAGACGGTATATTTATAATGCATGCAAATACTGAATACTGATGAGATCCTAGTCTAGTTGAGAAAGCTGAAAGTGAGATTATAATATTAAATATACGATCAGAAAATAAAATAGAATGCATGGAAAAGAAAATACACGAGATTAAATTGACTAAAATGCACCTGACAATATGTAGTTTTAGATGTGCATAACACCAAATGAGTTTGCTTTAATTTTAGATGTGCATAACACCAAATGAGCTTTGTGTCCACAAACAGAACAGCCTTTTTAACTACATGAAATATGTTATGTATTTTTTTCACTACAGACTAAGGAAACATATTATTAGTTAAGTTTTATTTCCTTTTCTATACAAAAAAATGATAATATTATCATAATATTGATTTTCAGAAATCTAGAAATCATATTTAATAGTTTAATTAATTAGTGTAGCATATCAGAATCTGCCCACTTAAAAAACTTCTTACCTCTCGTCTCATTTCCATGTAGGTTCATTTTCATATCTCAAGACTCAAATTCATTAAATCATCGCCAGAAATAAGCTGATCAACCCAAATAGAGAATATCCAAACAAAAAATTAATTTTAATTCACTAGTTTCTAATTATGAACCTTCATTAAAGAGAAACTGTCCAGTCTCATTTCTAGTAATATGGAAAAGAACTCATCCAGGTGGAGATCATAGTTCCAAGTCGCCCCAAAAATGTATTACTCAAAATGTTTCTGCATGTAATATTATGTTTCAGTCCTTCATTAGAACACGGGAAATTGAGAATAAAAGGTTCGAATCTTACTAGGTGCACAAACCAAATTAGTGGGCGCTTGGTTAAGTTTAAACTTTAAATGTCCTCACAGATACAAGTCTACAGCTATCTAAGTACAAATTTCGCTAACAATTATCAGGTATGTAGGGTGTGATGTGTTGCTGAACGATGTGCAGGGGAGCATGTGGATTGTGGAGTGTTATAAATAAAACGTGTTAAAACCGATTTTTATCATCAGCAAATTTTCAAGATTAGATTTATATTCAGATAGTTGAATATATATTATAGAAAAAAATAGGTAGATAACATAAATATATAAGGAACCAAATAAGGATTTATGAATTTTTAGAAATGAGCTTGAATTCTCAGGGTTCATATTCATGCATTTCAATTCAATTTAGAGTGAGTTTTTTTTAATAGAATTTAACCCAGTTGACTTCCATTCTTAAAAACATACTCCCTCCTCCGTCCCTTTCAATTATATACATATAGAATGGACACAGAGATTAACAAAAGTATATAAAGTAGTAGTAGTATAAAGTAATGAGAAAGAGAAGAGAAAGCGGGTAAAGTGGCGAGACCCATCAATATATAATAGATAGATTTGGAAAAGTGGATGAAAGTAGTGGGTGGGTGGGATTTTTATATAATAAAAGTATACCTTTTTGGGAAAGTTTTGAAATGTATAGAATTGAATGAGACATAAAAAAAATATATAGAAATCTGTTGCATTTGACTTATTTGTTTTGACATCATCAATTATCTGTTAACTTGCACATAACATATTTATGCACAAGTTGGGGGAGATTGTTAGATATAATTGATGATTACTAATGTTCTTAAAGTTTGTTTTAGAACAGGAGTGATCAGAGTTTAAGCTGGAAGCTGATCAGAGTTTAATAAAGTCTGACCAGAGTTTAATAAAGTCTGATCAGAGTTTACATAGTCAAGACTCGTCAGAGTTTACACGTGGAAAGAGCTCAGAAGCGGATATACTTCAAGGAAGGATAGAAGCGGAGGAGTGATTTGCTGACTATGGAAACCAAACAGAAAACAGTAGCAATCTTTGATTGATAGAATACATAGCTGATTTATAGGATATCAAATCAGAGATTGATTTTGTAACTGTGTATATATAGACACAGATTAGGGTTACTCTATACGAGTTGAATTATCGAGTATATTTTACAGAACCCTGGCAGCTCTTAGTGATAATATATAAATCACTGAGAGAGTTTTTGTAACCGATTAAGCTTTGTGAATAAGAGTTTACTGCTTTCAATCTCTTATATTGTTATTATGTGTGATTGATTGTGTTCATTATATAAACTAATATAGTAAGTTTATAGGACCTAACAAGTGGTATCAGAGCGAGGTCTGTTAAGATAACTACAGTGAGATCTTAATCACAATCATGTCTGAAAAATCACAAGCTTCGTCTTTTAGAGTTCCAGTCCTTAAGGCATCTGAATATCCAGTCTGGAAAGAGAGAATGATTATATTTCTAGACTCTGTCGATCCAGAATACCTTGACAGGATCTATGATGGACCATATATGCCCACCAAGCTCTCTGTTGGGCTTGGAGATGAACCTCAGAAGATGGTTCCAAAAGACAAGAAAGATTATACCCCTGAGGACATCTTGTCAATTGGTAAAGACTCAAAGGTGAAACACCTTCTGCACAGTGCCCTTGATAATGCAATGTCTAATAGGGTGATTGGGTGCAAAACTGCTAAACAAATCTGAGATGCTCTGGAAACCAGATGTCAGGGAACTCAAGCCATCAAGAAGAACAGAAAAACCATCCTTACACAGGAGTATGAGCACTTTGACTCAAAATCTGGTGAGTCCTTGACAGATTTGTCAAACTGTTGAATGACTTATCTCTGGTGAACAAGGAATATGATCTTGAAGACTCAAACCTCAAATTCCTTCTGGCTCTTCCTGAAAAATGGGATTTGAAAGTCACTACGATAAGAGACAATCTTGATCTTGGAGAAATGTCTCTTGATGATGTTTTTGGAAGACTAAAGACTCATGAACTTGAGATGGAGCAGAGGAGCAAACGTCATGGAGGCAAATCAAAGTCTGTTGCTCTAAAAGTTCAAGAGGAAGCTGCTAAGAGCAAAGAAAAAGCTCATGTCACAAAGTCTGACATTGAGTCATCAAACTCTGATGACTCAAACTCTGATGTTCCCTCAGACTCTGAAGACAGTGATGATGAGATGATGCAGTTAGCAGCATTGATGGTGAAAAGCTTCAAGAAGTTGGCTTACAAAAAGTTCAACAAAGGCAAAAGTTTCTCAAGGAAAGACAGAAACTCTAACAGAGTTTATGATAAGAAGAACTTCAGGAAGAATGAGGGCAAGGAAGGAAAAGCTGGAAAAGCTGACAAGTATACCTGTTTCAACTGTGGTGAAAAGGGTCACTTTGCATCTGAATGCAAGAAAGCCAAGAAAGAAAAGGAAAAAGCCTTTATCACCAAGAAAGGAAACTGGACAGATACATCTGATTCAGAGGAAGAAGTCAATTATGCTCTGATGGCAAACACTGACAACAACTCTGAATCTACTGCTAAGGTACCTCATTCTACTCTTGCCTTTGATACTGAAGATATAACTGAGTTAAGATTGTTCCTTAAAACTTTGCATATCAGCTTTAGAGATCAGACTTTAGAGAATGAAAGATTAAAATCTGAAACTCTAAGTGTAAAGAAAAGGAATGATTATCTAGAAAAAGAATTAGTTCAGATGTTAGAAGTTCAGAAAGAGAGAGATGATGCTGTCATTGTCAAAGATGAACTATTAAAGAGGTATGCATCTCTTCAATCAGAACTTGCTAAGGAAAGGGATATTATTAAGACATGGACTAATTCAGGCAAAACTACTCAGGATATCTTAGGTAGTGGAAACTGGAAGAAGGGACTAGGTTACACTGATAACTCAGAAGCTGAGTCATCAAAAACAGAGTTTGTTAAAACTGAAAAACCTAAGGTTAAACCTGTTAAATTTGTTGCTGAATCCTCTAAGTCTAAACAGAGTAGACCAGAATCAGAGATTAACAACAATTTAAAATCTGATAAGCCCAAACAGGTTAACATAGGACTGATGACTCAGAAACAGCTTAAGTATAAGCTTAAAGAGGTAAAGTCTGATAACAAAGACAAGGAGCCTAGGAAAAATAGAAATGGCAAGGTTGGAATAGACAAGAGTAATAACTACATGCCTATTCCAAATGCACCTAGGAAGACATGCCATAACTGTGGAAATACTAATCATCTTGCTAATTTTTGCAGGAAGAACAAGGACATTAACTCCTTACCTACAAAGTCTGGAATTAGAAAAAGTAGTATTAGATATAAACCACAAGATCCATGTTTTCATTGTGGCAGTTTATGGCATTCTATTTATACTTGCAAAGAATATCATAGTTTGTATTATGATTATTATCAATTGAAACCTTCTTTGAAAAAGGTTAATAAAAACTCTGCAAGTACAAAATCTGTTTCTAGTACAAACTCTGTTCCAAAGTCTGTTAGCTCAAACTCTGATAATAATAATTCCGCTGCAAAAGCTAACAAACTTAATAAGGCCAAGGGATCCAAGCAAGTCTGGGTCCTTAAAACTAACAATTAGTGGTCTTTGTGATTGCAGGGCAACAGGAAGAATATCCTAGTCTTGGACAGTGGATGTTCAGGACACATGACTGGAAATAAGGCCCTGCTGTCAGAGTTTGTGAAGAAAGCTGGCCCAAGTGTTTCTTATGGAGATGGCAACATAGGAAGGACTCTGGGATATGGCAACATCAATCTTGGAAATGTCATCATCTCAAATGTAGCTCTTGTTCAAGGGCTAAAACACAATTTACTCTCTGTCAGTCAGATTTGTGACAGAGGATATCATGTTGATTTCTATGAAGAACACAGTGAGATAGTAAGCAAGTCAACAGGCAAGGTGGCAGTGATTGCTTACAGACATGGAAACATTTATGAAATCAACTTGCCTACAAACTCTGAAGGAAAAGCAATTTGCTTATCTACAAGAATCTCTGCAGAAGAAAGTTGGAAGTGGCACAAGAAGCTCTCACATCTCAATTTCAACTCCATAAATGAGCTTATAAAGAAAAAGCTTGTGAGAGGACTCCCTGAATCACTACTCACTTCAGATGGTCTATGTGATTCATGTCAAAAGGCCAAGCAGAGAGAAAGACATCCTTCAAGAGTAAGACTGAATTCTCAATAAAGAAGCCATATCATCTTCTACATGTTGATCTATTTGGACCAGTTAATGTACCATCCATTGCAAGGAAGAAATATGCTCTTGTCATTGTTGATGAGTATACTAGATACACTTGGGTATATTTTCTTCACTCTAAAGATGAAACAGCTTTGCATCTGATGGATCATGTGAAGCATCTGGACCATGGATCTGAAGACAAAGTAAAGATCATTAGAAGTGATAATGGAACTGAGTTCAGAAATTCAACAATGGAAGAGTTCTGCAAAGAAAGAGGTGTAGTGCAACAATTTTCTGCACCTGGAACACAACAGCAAAATGGTGTAGTTGAAAGGAAAAACAGGACTCTAATAGAAGCTGCCAGAACTATGCTTGATGAGTCTAAATTACCTACTTATTTCTGGGCAGAAGCTGTTCAAATAGCTTGTTTCACTCAAAATGCAACACTGATTAATAAGCATGGCAAGACCCCATATGAGATGGTGAAGAAAAAGAAGCCAAATCTGAAGTACTTTCATGTATTTGGGTGCAAATGCTTTGTATTGAAGACTCATCCATAACAGCTTACCAAGTTTGATTTAAAAGCTGATGAAGGCATTTTTGTAGGTTATCCTCTGACAACAAAGGCCTTCAGAGTCTATAATCTAAGAACCAAGGTGATCATGGAATCCATACATGTGTCATTTGATGACAAGAGAATTATGGTTTTAGCAGATATGGATGATCATGAAGAACTGCATTTTGAAAATGAAGAAATATTCTCTGATTCGACAAACTCTGATGAACAGTCAAACTCTGACTGTGAGCAAAATACAGCAAACTCTGGTGAAAATTTACAAGTTCATGATGATGAAGCATATGTTGAGGGGGAGCATCAGAATGTTTCAGACTCTACCCAAGACTCAAACTCATCAGAGAATGTTGACTCAAACTCATCAGAGAATACTGATTCAAACTCTGATAGCACAAATTCAGGGGGAGCTACAGAGAAAGATCAACAGAATCAAGAGAGCATGGATCAGGGGGGAGGATCCAATGATGAAAGTAGCCAACTTCCACATGCTAGGAAGTGGACAAAATCTCATACACCTGATTTGATAATTGGAAATCCAGAAGCAGGTGTGCAAACAAGGACAGCTACAGCAAATGAGTGTTTACATCATTGCTTTCTGTCACAAACAGAACCTAAAAAGGTGGAGGAAGCTCTTCAAGATGCTGACTGGATTCAAGCAATGCAAGAAGAGCTAAATGAGTTTGAGAGAAATAAAGTCTGGATCCTAGTACCAAGACCTAAAGATAGATCCATAGTTGGTACAAAATGGGTTTTCAGAAACAAAACTGATAGTGAAGGTGTCATTACAAGGAATAAAGC
The DNA here is from genome assembly GCF_001625215.2 of Daucus carota subsp. sativus. Taxonomy (NCBI): domain Eukaryota; kingdom Viridiplantae; phylum Streptophyta; class Magnoliopsida; order Apiales; family Apiaceae; genus Daucus; species Daucus carota. Next base: position 50,900,474 of record NC_030382.2, read on the forward strand.
AAGACTTGTGGCAAAAGGGTATTCACAACAGGAAGGTATTGATTATGATGAGACATTTGCTCCAGTTGCAAGATTGGAGGCAATTAGAATCTTTCTGGCCTATGCTGAGCACAAGAAATTCAAGGTATTCCAGATGGATGTCAAGAGTGCTTTTCTTAATGGGAAACTGGATGAAGAGGTATATGTTGAACAACCTCCAGGATTTGTGGATCCAAAGCATCCAGACTATGTCTACAGATTGGACAAAGCTCTCTATGGACTAAAGCAGGCTCCAAGGGCATGGTATGAAACTCTAGCTCAATTTCTTATTGAAAGTGGATTCACTAGAGGTACCATAGACAAAACCTTGTTTTATTTGAATCATGGTAATGATCTGCTTTTAGTTCAAATCTATGTTGATGATATCATTTTTGGTTCCACTAATGCTAAACTCTGTCAAAGATTTGCCAAGCTCATGCAGTCTAGGTACCAAATGAGCATGATGGGGGAACTCAGTTATTTTCTGGGTTTACAAGTTAAACAGACTGAAGATGGGATTTTTATCAATCAAGCCAAGTATACCAGAAATCTCTTGAAGAAATTTGGTATGCAAGACAGTTCAGCTGCAACTACTCCTATGGCAACAGCAACCAAGCTAGACAAAGATACTGGTGCATCAGAGGATATCACAAACTATAGAGGAATGATTGGATCTTTGCTTTATCTGACTGCAAGTAGACCAGACATAATGTATGCCACATGTCTATGTGCAAGATTTCAGGCAGATCCAAGAGAGCCTCATCTGATTGCAGTAAAGAGGATATTCAGATATCTCAAGGGAACCACATCATTGGGATTATGGTATCCTAGAGAATCAGATTTTAGTCTAATTGGATACTCTGATGCAGATTTTGCAGGTTGCAAAATTGACAGGAAAAGCACAAGTGGGAGTTGTCAATTTCTGGGTGGAAGACTTGTTTCTTAGTACAGCAAGAAGCAAAAGTCAATATCAACATCAACAGCAGAGTCAGAGTATATAGCTGCAGGCAGCTGGTGTGCTCAAATTCTTTGGATGAAGAATCAATTGTTGGACTATGGGTTATCCTTTTCTAAAATTCCTATTTATTGTGATAACCAAAGTGCTATTGCTATGACAGGAAACCCAGTTCAACATTCTCTGACAAAGCATATCAGTATAAGATATCATTTTATAAGGGAGCATGTGATGGAAGGAACCATTGAACTTCACTTTGTTCCCACTGAACAGCAGCTAGCAGACATATTCACCAAACCACTATGTGAAGCAACCTTTACTAGGCTGGTGAATGAGCTAGGAATGATATCAGGAACTGAGTAAACATAATGGTCAGATCTTTCAAGTTTAAATTGTCAAATTACCATATGTATTGCTCACAAATTTGCCATGATATACTCTGATTGTTAAACTCTGATGACATTCTCTGATGATATACTCTGTTTGTTATACTCTGATTGTCATTCTCTGACGATATTCTCTGATGTTTGTAAACTCTGAATCTTGATAAATGATCTCATTTTATTTCTTTGAGACAAATAACCTGTGAAGATACTATGAAGCATGATCTGAATTAGTAATCATGAATCTCAGTTAAGTTCTTCAATCTTGATCTCAATTTTGTGCAACTGTATTACACAAGAAGCATGTTAATATCATTGAGACCTTTTTTACTTCACATATCTTAATTATAAGTGAGACTGATTAATTTGAATTTTCTCTCATTAAATTAGAGATGCACAGTGGTTATAAACTCTGATGACTTTATATCTAAGCCAATACACCCCAGATGATAAGCATGGTACTCCTTTGAGATCTTAGATGTCTATATGACAGTGACTGGGAAGACCCAAACATTTGCTGGTATTAAGTAATTGCTAAGATTTTATAATCTATGGTGACCAGTCACAATCTCTGATTACTGGAGAAATACTGATGCAATATTATATTTAAAGGTCGTGCCTCATTTGCCCTGAGAAGCGTCCTTATATAAATATATATATATATATATATATATATATATATATATATATATATAGGGGTATTTAATTGCATAATTCTTCATCAGAGTATGTCACTTCTCTATGTCTTGAGAGTTTGAACAGATTATATTTGTCTTCCTTATTCTTAGGAAATTATGAAATTCTTTAGTCTCTGATTTAATATGTTAAATCACACACATTATTTCACAAGCACATTATTGAGCTATGGATTTTATGACAAAATCTAATTTTTGATGAATTTTCTAAACATTATGTCTTATTCTGAGGTACTTAGAAATTTATTTTCTTTGTTTTAAATCTCAGAGTTTAAAATTCGAGGGATTTGATCTTGATTTTTTTTAAAATCTTGTACATCTCAGGAGTTTAAATATTCAGAGAATGTGAAGAGAGTGTTCCAAACGGCTGTATTGTTAGTGGGCTTACATGTAAAACTTTTTAATAGGAGAACGTGTAATCAGCATTTATAACTGCACAAGTTTTACTGCGCTCATGATTACTATTTTCTTTTCTCCATGCCACTAACACTCATCTACCAGTTAAAATCTGACAGGTGTACAGCTGAACAAAAGTCCAAGCGTGTACAGCTAAACAAAATCTGAAGAGTTTATCAAATCAGATTTTATTGCTTGTTATTCACTTATACACTTCATCTTTACACACACTCTCTCAACAAACTCTTAAGCTTTTCTCTCTGCAACTCAAATCTTATCTTACACACTTTCTCAAACACCTTTCTTCCTTTACAAACTCTGTTCTAATGGCGACTTCAGCGTTTACTCATGCAGGTGTGGAATTTGTTCCCAACAACCACGCTGCCATTCTTAACATAGCAGATGCTCCAAGGGATTATCATCCAATCCAGCAATTCCTGGCACAGAGTGCCCTGGCTACTGCTCTTACCGCTCCTGCCAGACTCTCTGGAAGCCAAATCATCACTTTTTGGAGGACAGGGCAATATGATAATGGTGGTGCAGATGGATCACCATCTATTGTGTTCGAATATGAAGGGGAGGAGTATGCTGTTACTCCAGCCACAGTTCGTCAAGCATTCAACATGCCAGAGAATGCAGCTTACATCACAAATGGAGATACCAATCTCAGGGGCATGATGAATGCTCTGGGCTACAGTGAATCGCTTGATAAATTGGGACAATTAAAGCGTCCAGGACTAAGAAGGGAATGGAGCTTCTTCTTTGACTGTATCACGAGGGCTTTCCAGAAGAAAAGCACCAACTGGGATGCTATACCCATGGATATGCTACAAATTGGGTATTCTCTGATCTACTCTACTAATTTTGATTTTGGTAGATTAGTTCTTAGAAATATTGGTGAAAGAATGCATGAAAATAGACAAATCATATATTTCTCAAGATTTTGTCAATTACTGTTTAATGCCACTGTTGGTGAGGTGGATTTTGCTGTTGATGATGAGATCAAGCCCTTTAGGCTTCATAAAAGGGTGTTCAAGGACCTCATCTCAAAAGATGAGAAGTATCAAATCCAGAGGCCTCTCCTAATTCCAGCTGGATTTGGAGTTGATTGCTGCAGAGGAAGCTAAACTGAAGAAAGAATATGTTGAAGCTATAAACTCAGGACAAATTCAGAAACCTGCAAAATCAACTGCCAGACCAAAGGAAAAAGGAATAATGATCAAGGAAACTACTATTGCTGATCAGAGTTTACCAATCAAAAAGGTATACTCTGAAGATGAATATACAAGCAAAGGCAAAAGCATAGTAGATGATCGCCTTGAGAAAGGCTGGATTCAGAAGAAGCCTACAACCTCTGACAGAGATCAAGTTGTAAAAGGAAAGAAATCAGAAGCTGCAATCTCTGACAAAGCTCATATTGCAGAATCACAAGAAGAAAAATTATCCTCTGACACAGCTCAAGTTAATGAGGAAGCAAAGAAAGATACAACCTCTGACAAGGCTCAAGTTGTGTTTAAACCAACTATCACTCCTTTATCAGGATTTGTAAAGCCTAGTTTGATGACTGAGATAAAATTTGACAAGGGTTCAATTCAACCAATCTCTCATCAAAAAGCAGGAAGAAATAAAGGAGGGTTAGGATCAAAATATGAAGTATTTGAGCAGAGCATAGCATCAATGCCTAATGATCCCTCATCCCTCTGTGCACCAAAGACTGGAGCTTTGCAAGAAAGAATGGACAAGCTTGATTCAGTTCAACTGGTGAAGAATGACAGAGGTGATAATGTTCTCATATACTTTATGTCTGATGGAACAGTGTTTAGAGTTATTGAAGCTGATCCTTATGCTAAACACTGGGAAGAGTTGAGATATGTTCAGTACATATTTCAAGTGAAGAACAAATCATGTCAGCACATCTCAAATCTGATCAAGGATCAAATCAAGAGAAAGATGGGTATAACAGGAAACAAGAATGCTGGACCTTTTATTCCTAAGTACTTCAATGATCAAGGTCAGCTAGTTGAGATGAAGAAGAATTCAGCAAAAATAGAAACAGTAGCTGGAATCAGTGCTCTTACATTCAATGAAGAGTATGATAAAGCTTACTACATCAGGCTGGATAAAGACATGAGAAGAAACAAGATCTATGATCTTAGAGCTGCAATCTATCAAACTGGAGTTTCAGATCCAGAACTAAGAGAGATCAAGAGACAGATGATCACAGCACTTGCAGAAGCTGAAAGAGAACTCCTCAAGGAATATTTAAAGACAGCTCATGGTGTCTATGAAGCTAAGGAGTAAAGTATCTGTAAGTTTAAAAAGTTTTCTGTTATGGTTATATAGCTAAACTCTGTTGCATTTGACTTATTTGTTTTGACATCATCAATTATCTGTTAACTTGCACATAACATATTTATGCACAAGTTGGGGGAGATTGTTAAATATAATTGATGATTACTAATGTTCTTAAAGTTTGTTTTAGAACAGGAGTGATCAGAGTTTAAGCTGGAAGCTGATCAGAGTTTAATAAAGTCTGACCAGAGTTTAATAAAGTCTGATCAGAGTTTACATAGTCAAGACTCGTCAGAGTTTACACGTGGAAAGAGCTCAGAAGCGGATATACTTCAAGGAAGGATAGAAGCGGAGGAGTGATTTGCTGACTATGGAAACCAAACAGAAAACAGTAGCAATCTTTGATTGATAGAATACATAGCTGATTTATAGGATATCAAATCAGAGATTGATTTTGTAACTGTGTATATATAGACACAGATTAGGGTTACTCTATACGAGTTGAGTTATCGAGTATATTTTACAGAACCCTAGCAGCTCTTAGTGATAATATATAAATCACTGAGAGAGTTTTTGTAACCGATTAAGCTTTGTGAATAAGAGTTTACTGCTTTCAATCTCTTATATTGTTATTCTGTGTGATTGATTGTGTTCATTATATAAACTAATATAGTAAGTTTATAGGACCTAACACTTATATACTATTGTATTATTAAAAGTTGCCATTATTGCAATAGGTGAAGAGAGAGAACATGTTTGTATTCAAAATTTATTATAAAATAAGAGTCAGGAGAGGAGAGAGGTTACTTAAAGATAAGGCATGGCTAGTGGATCTCAGTGATTTAGGGAATCACTAGGATACTGTTGGAGTGGATTATTTTCCCATATTCCTCATATTTTGGTTTAAGACTCCAAATAGGGAAGCTGCTGGAGTTGCTCTTAGAATCATATCTCTATATTTATAATATATTTTTACCCTCACACATATGGGCTCAGTATTTTGTGAACTTATATCAAGCTCAACACTTATCACGTCTTTCGATATTTATTTTTATTAAATTCTTGATCAAAATATTATCAAATATATTTTGTGTTTTACAATGACATGATATTAGCATATTACGATTCGATATATACATGGACTTACTTCAATACTCTACAAATTAAATTAGAAATAGCTATATACTCCCAGTTTTAGAGCATCTCCAACCATCTAAAGCCCTTGACTAAAAGGTGAGTTGGCATACTTAAAATAAAAAAATTTAGCCAACAGCTCCAAAAACTCAACTCCAACCATGCTCACTGTTGTCTATAAATTTAGCCAACCTCCTATGGATGGCTAAATTTGTCGAACCTCTACATGCCTGTAAGAAAATCTGTAAGAAGATTGTACATCATTTATTACCATATTGAACTGATATATTCTATTTTAACAATTTAAAATATTAATAACATACTATTTTTAAATTATAGCCAACCAATATAGCCAGTACCATTGAAGCAAAATGTCTTACAGGTTCAGCAAATTTTACATAATGTCTTGCAGGTCGAATTTAGTCAACGATTACAGCCAACACCATTGGAGATGCTCTTACTATATTAATTCTATAATTGCTAACTGTCTTCATTGCATGACTTCAATTTTTTCCCCCAGGAACCCCAGTCCCCCAGCGGCAGGTGACGTGTCTGAGTAAATCTCATTACTCACGTAGCAATTAGGCACAAAGTGTGAGTTTGAGAAAATTAATGTATCGATTAGGGGTGCATTTTGTAAATTTTAAAAAATATGACGATATTTAAACTTAGGTTTAGATTTTTACGCTAACATTGGTTTGTTTGAATCAGCTATATTTAAAATTTAAGAAAGTGAGAGCGAGATGAACGGAAGGAATGAAGTGATAATCTGAAAATGATTCATTTGCTATTCACGTCAATTTATATTCTATAAGTAACTGGCGCAGTTATTTAATCAAACAAAATTAATCTGATTTTCCTTTTCTCGAAATATTATAAATTTATATTATCTCTCAAAACATTATATCAAAAAAATCGAACATAATATAACTTATATAATACTATTTTTGCTCACAATACAATTATACAGTAACATGGAATAACACTTCAGAAACTTAATTACATTCGTACTTTCAAATATATATTTCACAAAATATTATTATACACTTCCTCTATTCGAGACCGGGTGATTCACTAATTTAAAACGCATATCAAAGTGTATTACCACATAATTATAAATTAATACTTTAATAATTTATATAATTATACCGTCAGTGTACTTTACATGCTCAGAATTTAACTAAACTTATATACTTAGCATAGAGGAAGCAACAAGTTGATAAAATTAGGTATCAGTTATTAATATAATAAAATATCAATATACTTATATAAAGGAGAAGCGAGGGGCGTGTAGGTGGCGCCTCTCAGATAGCTCCGTTCTATTTTTCAAATTTTCCAGAATTTTTGGGTGAAAGATATAAAAAAAAATTGTTTCAGATTCATTGATATGGTATATATCTTGGCATAAATTAATCTGATTCTGTTTCAGATTATTTATGGAATATAATAAATTGAAAGTATTAGTCTGATTTTATTTCAGATTGTTTATGGAATATAGTAGCTTGCAAGTTTTTTAATCTGATTCTATTTCAGATTATTTGATTATGGAAAAGAGTAGCGCACAAGTTTCTCGGCACCTATAAATACCCTTATAGGTTGTAGGGTTTTAGATCATCTAAACACAACCTACACTGTCTCTCAATATCACAGTTAAGGGTGTGCATTCGGTTCGGTTAATCGAAATTTATATTTCGGTTCGGTTTTCGGTAGCCAAATTTTCAATTTTCGGTTATCCGGTTTTTTAACCGCGGTTTCATAGAATTTCAGTTTCGGTTAACCGAAATAAATTTCGGTTTCGGTTAACCGAATGCACACCCCTAATTACAATGATATATGTTTGTTGTTGATTCTTTTATAATATTTGTTTTGGTCGTCGGACGTATTTGTTGTTGTTTGCAAGCTTACGGTCTGTTTTACAGATGTCATCAGTCAGTATAGTCGTATGCTTTTTATATGCAGGTAGTGGTGTATATGTCTAAGAAGTAGTGTTTGGAAAAGTTAATGACAATGTTAGTCAAGAACAAAACTTTTCAAAAAGAAAAACACAATTAAAATTAAGATTCGTCGTGCTTTAAATCGTTAATTACATGTAGAAACTTATTATCATTTTTTCACATATGAATTATAGTCCAATTTTGCAATTTTAAAAATTAATATTGGTATTGCATCGAGATGTTTATAATATAAAATTTATTTTATTTTATAAATATTAATTTTGAATCATTAATATAATTTTTATAAGTCGCCGCAAATTGATTTTAATCTATAAATATTAATTTTGAATCATTAATATAATTTTTATAGGTCGCCGCAACGCGCGGATTCTCAACTAGTTTAATAATAAAATGTAAATATTAATATATTTTGCTAAACTTAAATATAGGGCCACAGCATACAAGGCAATGTCGAATAAGCCACAAAGACTAAAAATAAATACTCCTACTTGGCACTTTAATTAGGAAATCCTTCACTAATTAATGATGTTAAACGGTAAGTGAGCACTAGTCAGATGTCTGTGGTTGTTGTCGTCTGTCAGGGTCAACCACTAATCATAACTGCTGACTGCTGCCGTTAATTCAACAACCTAACGCCGTTATGTCCCCTAACCACCATATCCCATGACGTGGCCGTATATACGGCGTCGGATCCCTCCGCACGCTCCCTCACTTTTTACTGCTCAAAGATCTTGCCACCATAATTACCAGAAGCGAGAAGGCTCACGCGTGGTAATAAAACTAAAGTAAAAGATCAAGTAACAACATCCGGTCAGCAACATATTCGAGAGTGAAATGTGTTAAAGGTACTCCACGTTGTCTCCCCCTGACTATTATACTGTGTTTGGTTGAGGAAAATGGAATGGGATGAAATGAGTAAAAATACTTGAAACTAATAGAGGTAAGAATAAAGTTTTGAAAAAAAATTTGAGAGAGTGCAAAATTGCTATGATGAGATTTGTGAAGAAATTAAGGATATGAGAGAATGGAGCATTCCATCTCAAATTGGAGGTGTGATATCTAGTCTATGATGTAAGGTATGGAATGGAAGAAGGAATGAATTTTTTTAAAAATTATGTATAAAATAGTTCATTTTTCATTCCATTTCTTCCGGAATCATTCACCTCAATTAAACACAACATATATAGTTTATAAAATTTCTTCCCACATTTATATTTTATTATTTTTCCTTTTTATTTGAAATAAAATGAAGTATGTGATAAGTTCTACGGTGGAATAAATTTGACAAAAATAGTCAAAAGTGATTGATTCAGAAGGAGGTTCTGTTTTCAGCTCAACTAATTCAAAAACAAGTCAATTTTAAGTATGATCAGTTATATCATAAATATTTTTGACAAGGATTATAATTAATTGTTATATGTCTGAATATATTAAAGTGTAATATTAAATATTTTTATAATTGGGAAATATACATTTAGTAGATTCGAACTTTATTGTTTTAAAATATATAAATAAATTTAATATTTAAATATATGATATTTAATTTATTTTAAAACATTTATAAAATGTCGCACGTTTGATTATGGTGATATGTTAGCATCCTTTTTACTAGCACTGCTTTAAAGTAGGATCATCAGATACTAACGTTAGATCAAACGTTTTGCCGGAGATTCTCAGTCACATGTCGGTAGGTGTTCTCTATTGGAAAAGGAGACACCAGCATATACAAACACTCAGATGAAAAGTGGACCCTTTTACACACACGCACTCATAAGCCTGGTCCCAGTTCTACTTATATGTTATTCCCTCTGTCCTTATCATTTCTTTACATTTTTTTTCATTGCTTGACACGTATTTCAAGACGCATATAAAACATAGTTTCATAATATTTTTTTTTGAGAATTTTTTTTTATATAAAAATTTAGATAGTAAATTTTTATTTAAAAAAAAATTCAAAATAATTTATCAAACTATATTTTATGAGAGTATTAGAATGCGTGCCGAACCCTCATCCTCCAATGTAAACAATTGAGGAGGCGGAGGGAGTATATTTCCCCCCAAGTATAAATACATTATAGTAGCAACAACATGCGATTATGTTAATTGTATTTTAAACTGACTTCAATTTTAGAGGTAGACATCACTTATAAATATAACACAAATGCAGATAATATTAATAATAAATATCATTGATAATTTATAATTGGATGGTAATGTGGGAATGTAGACCTGCACCTACATTTTAAATTATTAAATATGATTTGGCTTGACATTTAATATGTACTGTATGCATTTGCTGCCTAATTTTTCTTTGCCACAAAAGCAGGAACAAGAAAAATAAATTCTATACATTCATGTCTCACGAACAAGAAAAGTAAATTTATACGCTCGTGTCTCTGATATCAAACTCGAAAACATAAAAACCTTTTTAGCTACCCCTTTAGTTTTCTACCCAGGCTTGCAAGCAACAAGCACGATAAGTATTACACAATATATGTGGGCTTATATATTTACATAAATGTAGGTATTGTAAAAGGGTCTTTCTAGTGTGTGCCTAAGGGCACACATTAAGCACTAAATTTGATGGGTTTAGTGGATTTTGATTGGTGGAGTTTGGTGTAAATGCAGGGGGGCCATCCATATTTATGATTACATGACCAATAAGAATACACCAAACTCATAAAATTTAATGCTTAGTGTGTGCCCTTGGGCACACCACAGAAAAACCGATCGTAAAAAGTAAGCAGAACTGTATTCTTAAATTGAACTTTTAATGATTCCTAATTTACAATTTTTTTCATAAAACAAGAAACTGAAAACCGGCACTAAAAACAACACACTAGACATAAGATGCTAAAACAACTTTCTTTTTTTGCTTTCTCAATTAGAACTCAATGCTATTATTCTCCTCTCTTTCTTACATAAAACTACTTGTAATTATTCACTGACCTGAGCTTCCCAAGTGTGTGTTCTTCATTTTGTACAACTACTACTCTGATGTCTGCACTTCAAGAACATGATTACATAGGTTTATCAGAACTGGATGCAGCTTCTGATAAGCTTTCTTCATCTGATGTTTCAACTGAAAATGAGAAGAACAAGCTTAAAGAGACTGAGTTGAGGCTTGGGTTACCTGGGCTTGGTTTGTCTCTGTTTGGGAAAGATTTGGAAGAAAGTGAGAAAAGTGTGGGTGGGTTTTGTGCTAGCCCTTTCAAGAACTTTGCCTCTTCTGGGGCTAAAAGGGGCTTTTCTGATGCTATTGATGGGTCTAGCAATTGGGGTCTTTCTGTTAAGGTTGGATCTGAGGTTGATTTGAGCAGAGGTGGTGTTGATGGGGTTCTTGAGAAAAATGGTGCCCAGAAATTAGGTTTTACTGGTGCTAATTTTAGTCCTTCTTTGAAGGTTGTTGAAGAAAAGAAGGTTTCAGTTCCAGCTCCTAAGTATGTGTCTTTTGCCCCTTTGTCTTTTATTGTGAATCCATATTTGCTGCAAAATGTGAATTTTCTTGTTTCATTGTTGGGTAACTTAGATATCAAACCCTATTTATTGTTTTGCATTGTTGGTCTCGAGGTTTTCTTGTACACATGCTCTTTTGTTGTTTGGCTTATTTTAATGAAAATCACAAGTAGAGGTAATTCCTCAAGTCATGATTTTGGTGGAGATGATTTTCTATAAACTGGACATAGGGTTTCAGCTGATTGATTGAATTTGTTTTAGCTTTTAGGTGCTCCAATGTACCCTCTTTAAGCTCTACCCAAAACATTCCAAGACAATTCAAGTGATTTAGTACAAAGGTTATACTAATCAAATATGAGACCGGTGTGTATGCTTTTCCTTTAAGCTGGTGGCAATTCATAGAAATCTCTTATAAGTACGATGTATCCAGTTCAATAGTGTTTCTAGTTTTTTTCCTTATATCTTGGTAATAGCATTGTTTGGTTACCATTTTTTTTTCCTCTTCTTTTATGTCATAATTATCTAAAGATATTATTTTAGTTGAAGTAGGATTTTAACTGTGCATATTGGAGAAGCTTTCACCTCTTTGTGCATATGTATTCATCAAATCTTATGCTGTTTCTGTAACAGGGCACAGGTGGTTGGATGGCCACCCATTCGGTCATTTCGGAAAAACACCATTGCTACCAATCTGACAAAAAAGACTGAGGTTGTTGAACCAAGTTCAGGTTCAGGATGCCTCTATGTCAAAGTTAGCATGGATGGTGCTCCATATCTAAGAAAGGTCGATCTTAAAACTTACTGCAATTATACTGAACTTTCATCAGCTCTTGAGAAGATGTTCAGCTGCTTTACCATTGGTATGTACTTCCGCTATTATTTCTCTTGTTGCTGGGCTTCACAAATATACTTTTAACTATAATTGGATTTTCTGTTTATTATGAAATGAGCTATGACCTATTGTCCTTGCAGCACATATTAGTGGCTGATCATCTTGTATCATGTGTGACTGTATTAGGAAAATGCACCTCTAATGGACTTCCAGAGCGCGAGGGTCTTAGTGCAAGTCGCCTAAAGGATCTTGTCCATGGTTCGGAATACGTGTTGTCATACGAAGACAAGGATGGCGATTGGATGCTTGTCGGTGATGTTCCTTGGGAGTAAGCTCTATCTTTATGCTTGCAACTCCTTCATTCAAGAATCAATGTTTGCCTTCTGTTTTTCATTTTCTTACTTATAATATGTGTGGGATTCTTTGACTAAGATGGTAAATGATTAGATTCTAGATATATACTCAAATATGTGACATTTTGTTGCTTGTTTGCACTAACCTGGCCATCTCCAAGTTTTGTAAATACATGTTCTGAAGCTCGAAACAGTGACCAATTGATGTCAACATTTAATTAAAACTAGAGACACTTATTTCTTCTGTCAAATGCTTGTTCTGTTGTGTAGCATGTTCACGGATTCGTGCAAGAGATTGAGAATCATGAAAGGATCAGAGGCGATTGGCCTAGGTATGCTACTGCACTGAGAACTAACCATACTAATATGCTATATGTATGTTTCATATGTCAACTTTGAGGAAAATTGTCCTCTCATGTGCTACCTTGGCATTGAAATTTACCATATAAATACTGAAATAGACTTTCCAAATGTTGTTACCTTGAAATAATCAATAACTTCCCTCCCTTCCTTGCAGCTCCAAGGACCATGGATAAGTGCGAAAACCACCGGCAGTAGTGTGGTGCCTGCTGAAGCCAAAAAAGAAAAAGAAAAGGAGAGGCGTCAAGAATATTGTATGTCTTTCATTATAGGAGTATGTTTATTGGTATTCAAGTTTGTAGCAGTGTTCATTAATGGCTGCCTTCATCGTGGCCATGAAACACATAATTTAAGACCTCCACTGTTTGCAAATTTATTTTCTATGTAATCAAGGTAATATGTAATGGAACTTCGCTGATTGAATATCTCGTTCTCTCCTAGCTAAATTAATTTTCAACAATTCTCTTATGTCTTCTTAGAGATTGATTACATTTTAAGGGCCTAAGTGCATGATCTGTCCTCTTTCTCTTATAAGTTATAAGGGTAGGGTAAGGTAAGGTTTATATGCATCTTATCTACCAATTTTGAAGTAAATAGTAGTATGTTTGGTGTATAAATTTGTTCAAGTCACATCGGTAGCTGCTAGTAACAAAGAAATAGCAGCATTAAGTATTCTGGTAAATCGATGAACCGTATTCAAAAAAACCGAAGTTCATGACTTTGTTCCATCAATTTTTTGGCTATCATCAAACATGCTCTTAAACTTACATTAAAAAGACTAAAATGTCGAGATAGATTCAGAGCAGAATATCACATATCAGACACGGACCACAAATAAGCTTCTCTTTCGGTTGCCAATTTACCGTTCATCCTCTCAACCATTGCCTTGTCAAACCCTGTACTGCGATCCACGCCATCCCAGTGTCTTCCAGGTTTAATACCATAGCGATTTGGTGCAGCCTGTAATCCTCTTTTCAGCCAGCTATGATCAGGGATCTCCTGAGGAACAATAAAACCCGACGATCTCATTCTCTGACAATCTCCCAGGTCTGGCAAACCAAGCTCAACATCGCGCTTTTTCTTGATTAATTTAGCCATGGGATCATCCCATCTTAATCGCTCCTTCATCATTCTGTCAAGTTCTGGATCATCTCGGCTCCTCGCAAATGGTTTGGACCTCTCGAGTGCAAGCTCTTCTTTCCTTGCTTCAGCTTCCCTCCTTTGAGCCAAGCTCTCGCCCCACTCTAAATCCATCTCCATTTGCCTGGCTTGCCTACCTGATGAATACTTGAAATAAAAATCAACCTGTAACGCACACACAAAAACAAGTTTTTTACGGCAACTATGAATTGTATGTGTTCCCCAGCGAATTATATTGACAATAAGGTAAAACCTAGACTTTTATTCTGTTTGGTAAAAAGTTTGTTCTGGAATGATTTCTGTTCATAATAACAAATCAGATTTTCCAAAAAAGCCTCTCCTCAAAACCCTAAAAAAAATCCTCTCAAACTTCTTCTTCTTCCCTAGCCGTCGTGTGGGGCTTTCCACCGGTGAAAGTGGAAAGCCCCGAATCTCTTTGTTTTGCTCTTCCTTTTCAATAATACACCTCCCCGGGTAAGGATTTCTATCTTTCAAGATTGTATCTTTGTTTGATAAAATCTTTTTTGGGTGAGTTTTGTTCCCAATTTATTTGGGTTTTGTTTATTCTCTCCTTGTGAGAGCTTGGTGTGTTTTTTGGTGTGTTTTGGTGTGATTCAATGTCCTTAGATCTGCCAGATTTTCAAGGGATTGATTCAGTGAAAAAGATTTATATGGGATCACAGTTACGATCGATAGCTCAAACGGGTTTTGATGAAATTTTGATGAAGGCTATATGTGTATATATCAATTTCAACAAATCGCTTGATTGTGTCTTTATAAAGACTAGATTAATCAGCGATATGATCTGTTTTATGTTTGTTCGACTCGATTGTTCTTGTAGATGCCGTATGGCTTTTCATTATTGAATTAATTTCTTTTTTTCAAAAAAAAAAAAACAAATCAGATTTTCCACCGCAAATTAATTTGTTTGACCATTTTTTTTCAATTTATATAATCTTCTTAAAATAAGATTAAGCAAAATATAATATCAATTAACCAAATAATATATGATGTTTTGTCCTCCAAAATAAAAACTTTGTGGGCGGGGATTCATTTATCATTGATATTGAAACTCGAATATGTTTTCTTATACTGAACTTCCACTATCCATATTTTTGCTATAATTATAAAAAAATACAATAGTACAATAAGATATAAAAAATATGTAAATTTAATAATAATAATAATAATTTATAATAATTGTTATTATTATTAAAAACTTCTAAATATTTCTAATTTATTATTTCTAATATATTTTTAAAAACTTTTCACTCATTCATAACAGTAAATTTATCCAAAAATCTTTCCTTAAATTCCTCATAAATCCTAATTCGATCCTGATTCGGAAAATCAAATTTCGGATTCCCGATTGACAATCATTTTAAAAACAAGTAAAATTCGGGGTGCAAGGCGGTGAGGAAGATAGTCAGATAGACATGATATTAAGCTGCAGCCCTGCAGGTCTCTCATCAGGTACTGTACTGTATATATCTTCCAAACCCTAGTTTTTGTCGTCGAAGTAGGATTCAAATTACATTTAAGCTCTGCTGAATCGCATCTTTAATTGTGCAGATTCGACATAGCTTATAAATTCACCAACACTTTTCTGCTTCAAAAATCCAGGCCATTTCTCCAGGTTTCATCACTAAATTATTAATAACTTCTCTATTGTTTTTATGTGTCGCCTTGATGTATAATTGATATTTGTTCAATCTGCTAGTAGGATAACAATTTTTTTTTGTTTGTTTATTTGATGTGAAAAATAATGACAGAGAACACACTGTTTATTTCATGGTTTGAATAATAGTAACCGCAAAGCTGCTATTTCTTTGAATGTTATGGAAAGTTCTGCGAACCGAAAGAAAACTAAAATAGTTACTACTACTGTGTGGAGACCGGTCTCTACTCAGGCCAATTCGAGTGAGGGTAAGTTTGTTGTTATTGGATCATTCAGTGGAATTACGTTTGTAATTTGCGATGTAAGTCACATTTAGGTAGTTATATGTCATTGAATGTGAATTTGCAGATTGTATGATGAATGATCAAGTTTCTGCAGAGTTAGAACTTGATAATCAAGTTGGAGAAGTGCAAGACATAATGTCTAACTCTGTTTCGGATAATGAACGAGCTCGTGTTGAAGCTGGAGCAGCTAATGAAGTAGTTGCTTCTGAACATACTAGTTCTTCTGTCTTGAAGAAAGATGATGGCGATTTACTTGCAGAGGGATCGATGTCTTCGGGAGAGAAGCATAGTATCAGAATAGAGGTATAACTTTTAAGTTATAAATATTGTTGTATGTGTCATTTTTTAGAGAAAAGGCCCCCAGTGGCGCTTTTTGTGCCTGAAATGACCCAGTTGTCACTTTAGTGAAAAATGGCCCTCACTGTCACTTTAAAACACTCCTTCAAGCAGCGTTTCTTCTGTTTATTTCATAACGTCACCCGCATTGACGTTATCAACATTCAATGTTTGTATGCAAGCTAAACGTAACTAGAAGTTACGTTTAATAATATTGTTTTATGGAAACTTGAAATCAATATTTTTTAATATTGTAGGGTTCGTTTTTGGGTTTTAGAATGATTTATTTATACTTGAAAATTAAATTGTCGTTTATAAAAAAACTTGAAATTAATAGTTTTTATATTTTAGGGTTCATTTTTTGGTTTTTTAGAATGATTTATTTATACTTGAAATTAAATTGCCCGATGGTTAGGATTTAAATGAAATTGCCCGACGGTTAGGGTTTAGGATTGAGGGTGTAGGGCCGTTAGGCCCTACTCCCTCGAGCCTAAACCCTAATTAATGCGAGGCTACAGGGCCGAAGGCCCTAAAGCCGAGACGCCGGCGGAATAAATAAATTTACAATCGTTAACATTTAGGGTTTAGGTTTGGCTTGTAGAATGATTAATTCGTACTGTATATTAAATTGGCCGACGGTTAGGGTTTAGGATTGAGGGTGTAGGGCCGGTAGGCCCTACTCCCTCGAGCCTAAACCCTAATTAATGCGAGGCTGCAGGGCCGAAGGCCCTAAAGCCGAGACGCCGGCGGAATAAATAAATTTACAATCGTTAACATTTAGGGTTTAGGTTTGGCTTGCAGAATGATTAATTTGTACTGTAATTTTTGATTTTAGGTAGCTGGTTGGACATTCGTTAAAATTTAGAGTTTATATTTGGGTTTTAAAATGATTTATTTATCTTAAAATTAAATTAATTAAAAAAATAATATTCTTGAAGTTGCGTTTTGGAGGTAAAACGTAGCTTAAAGTTGTGTTTTTTAAGCAAAACGTCATTTAAACTTGCGTTGCATGGTGTTTTAGATTAAAACCATGAACGTGAGTTTAACTCACGTTTTCATTGAAAACACCATTTCAAGCAACGTTTTGTTGCCAAAACGTGAACCACAATAATGTTTACCAGAAACGTGACCCGAAGTCACGTTTTCAAGTGACATCAGGGGCCATATTCAAAGGCTGTGACTATTAAGGCCATTCTTTCAGTAAATGTGCCCAATTGGGCCAACACCCCATTTTTTACTGACGTATTTAAACCTAATAGACTCTATTAAGTGGCATTCTTTTCTCAAGTGCTGAGATTCTAGTTCTTATGCCTGAGTAGTATCGAGATCTATCCTTTTTGTGCAACATTTACAATTGAAAAAATTAAATATATTAATTTGCTATAACTTAATAAGAGGCCATAGAGAATAACCTAGGTACCACGACTTCCTTTTTTCCTATCTACTTTGTTTCTAGTTTTTTCTCCAGCTATTCTTAACTTGTGCTTCTGAAACAAATGAGTGAGGACTTGTAGGTGAAAATATGATTGTCTTTTCTTGTTCGAGCTTATAAATTCCAGCCTTCTATAGGACTAATATTATGCACATTGTAATCTTGTATCATGTCACAGGCAGCAGCTCCCATGATTAGATTTATCAGAGAAAAAGAGTATGCAAATCCTTCATCATATAATTCCTAAGAAAGTACATTGCAGTTTGTGATTTGTATCTATATATGTTTCTCCTAAATTTCATTTGCAGGAATTCAACCTGGAAAAAAATTGAAGAGGAGATAGGAGTTAAGATAATATTTCCACCGGGAAAGAAGGAGTATATCAGTAGGTTCTTGACTACTTGTTCTCCATGCCTTTTACAACTTAAGTTGCAGTTAGTTTATATATCAGCCTATATATGCATGAATTGGATCTTGGACCTCAGAGTTGTCTTCTCTTTACCTCAAATTTGAAATAATAGATTAATAAGCACCTGAAACAATGAAGAGAAGTAGTACATGTTATTGATCTTTACTCCGAAGGCTATTTTCTTTTTTATATCAGAGATGGAGTAAGAGCAGGATCTTTTTTCTGTTTATCTACTAATAGATGTTGAACAAGTTTATATACCAAATTGCAGAGTGAATGACAGATGACCCAAAGTAGAAGAACTTGGGGGCTATGTAAATATGATTTTTATCTTGTAGGATCAACTTGTACATGCATGATAATTTCTTGGATGCATCTGAGCATTTTGGTTAAGGTATTATCTTGAGCGGATATCATGTATATGATCTGAAATATATATTAGATTCAACAACTGGCTTGTCCGTTTCTTTTTTTCCCCATCCCTCTTTATTTTTTACAATTATACTTTATTCTATGGATATGTATTTTCTCTTCAAATTTTAATATATCTTGACTTGTCTAGCACACCATCTTTCAAAGTATTTTAGTTTATACCAACTGATTTCTTCGTCACTCGTATGCTCTTCATGGCAAGCCATTTTAGTTACTTCAAGATCCATTCCTTCACTTTGAGAAGATTGCTAGTTATAATGCTTAAACCACTTTTTGGTCCTAAATTCATATTCTAATACTGTATACTGTTATCTATGACTTTGAATGTCACACTGATACTTTTATGTCTTTATATTTACCATCTCTCTATATATTCATAATTCATGTATAAGGGAAAGCTACTAATTTCTTGAGTCCTCTTTTGACTAATAGTTGCCCCGCAATTTGTTGCAGCCATTGAAGGCATTTCTGCAGAGTGTGTAACAACAGCTTCAGAAAAATTTCAAATCCTGATCAAAGAGGTAATTGGCAGTACTTCATTCTGAAACAATGCTACATGTTTTAGTGCACATTACTATTCTGAAGAAAGTTACTTTTAGACCTATTTTTTCTCCCAACCCTGAATATATTTAAATTACCATCAATGTTTGTTCAGAGGGTTATGATATTGACTTAAAGCAGAGTTGTCTCTGAGCAAATAATGTTTTCTGCATGGCAAAGACCGGTAGAAATGGCTCGTCACCAAGTGGGTATTGTTTCTGCTTCCCTGCAGGGCAATTGATATGTTTGGCATTGTTGGTGCTTATAATCTTTTCATCTGGCTCTTCCAAACAATTTTACTCATATTACCACTTGCTCCTTTTTTTTTATATAAAACTTTTCATTTTGCTTTGATTTGTGTCATTTGGCCTAATAGTCATAACATTAATAGTTTTTTTTAAAGTATCTTTGTTCCTATGTAGTTTAGTTATTAATTTCTCTTCTTTAAGCAGTAGGACTATGTGATTTACATGTGTATCTATTTAACAGGTAATCAAAAGCCCTGCGCTTAACTACACCCACTTTGTATCGCTGCCCTTAGCTATACACCCTCAACTGGTTGAGAAGCTTTTTCATTTTCAAAACTCGATATTAGGGATTAGCAGTAAGAACGAAGTTACATGTCTGGATGATGATAATAATCAAGATACTTCAGATGAAGAAAGCAGGGAGATACCATCAGATAGAGCACACGTTGTTGCAGTAAATCTAAAAGCTGAAGAAGGCAATAAAAATCCTAAAGCAGGTCCACCTAGGGCATCGAAATCGTCTAAGCTGGATGAGAAGACAACTGCCTTATCTGGTATAGACATATTCTTTTATTTGTCTAATTGTGTCAGATGATCATCTCTACAGCGAGTATAAAAAACACATGTACTCAATTACCCCTTTCTTGCTCTTTAAGCGAAGCAAGTGTTATACCTAGTTCGGATTCCGAAAAGGTATATAGTGCAAGTCATGCACTTAGTGGGTCCTTTTTTATCCTGTTATTTGTGATTGTTGGTGACTCCAAATCGTGCTAATGTGGTGCACTCGTGCTAAATTTCGATCCTTGATTCTGAATAATAAAATAAAATGAATTGAAATGACAATTTCAGTGTGGCTCTATCGTTCTTATTCTTTTCCACTTATTTCTTTCACTGATCCACTTTATTAACAGCACTGGGGATTGACAAATCCATTTTTATTAAGCCAAAAACATTTCATTTAACGGTCCTCATGCTGAAGCTGTATAACAAGGATCTAGTTGATGTAGCTGCAAATGTGTTGCAGGCAAGTTTCTTTCCTTTGAAGATTTAATGGGAGGCATGTCATAATTTTAAGTTTTAACTAAACTTTTATAAGTGTTAACAGAGTCTCTCCTCAAAAATAATGCATGCCTTGGATGGCCAACCAGTTGCTGTGCGATTAAAGGGATTGGTAACAGTCTTTATCTATTTTTTTGGTTGGCATGTCACTTATAGTATACATTTGAGATTGAGTTCATAATTTATTATTGTGATATGCAATTATGAATTTTTTATATTTGTTGCGTCATTGTGGCATATCTAGACAGATTTTTCTATGCAGGACTGTATGAGAGGCTCTTTTGCAAAAGCTCGTGTTCTCTACGCTCCTGTAGAAGTAATTGGTGGTGAAGACCGACTTTTGCGTGCTTGTCGTATCCTTATTTGGCCTGCTGTCATAAAACCTCAAGGTCTTATGAGGAATTGATAGGATCTTAAATTATATAATGATACTTGATTTTGTGTTTCTTGTAAAACTAGTCAGGATAAAGTTGAGTAGCATCTATATCGCATTTGAAGTTTATAATGTCAGATAATTGGTGTACTTTCATTTCTATTATAAAACTGCAGAATGTGCCCCTAGTTAGATCCTTTATACTTCACTCACACTTACATGGATAGAAAGATACAATGTATGATGAAAAAGTTAGGCTGGTGTAGTTTTTGTTTATATTTTGCTATTCTTAAGCTGTTTTTAGAGGTCATTATTGATGCATTTACTGAAGCTGGTCTAGTTCTAGAGAAAGATGCACGCCAGAAGCTGAAGGTATGACCTTGAGGGTAGAGCTGTCTGTTATAGAATTTCAATTTGTGAGATTTATTTCTCTACCAAAGAATTGGCTGTCTTTGATATCTAATACTAATGATATGTTAACTCCATAAACTGCAGTTGCATGCCACTGTGATGAATGCAAGTCACAGGAAAAGGTTCTTTCTTGTTTATTAGTACAAGTTTAAGTCATTTGCTTGGAGCTTTACTTGTGATCTGATCCTTGATCAGTTTTCACTCATCTGACAATTGTATATATTTCTCTTCTTGGAACGAACTGTGCATCCTAAACATTCAGGAATAAATATTCAAGAAGGGCTGATACTTTTGATGCTCGCGGTATTGTCGAGCAATTTGGATCTGAAGAATGGGGAGAATATCTTATCCGTGAAGCTCATCTTTCTCGAAGGTTTGTGTATGATGAAAATGGTTACTACCAATGTCGTGTGTCTATTCCTTTCCCAGAAAAATCTGAGTAGATTATCAAGGTCCTGGTCATCATTTGACTCGGTAGATTGTTGAAACCAAGTTAGCAACTTCAATTGCAGCATAAATTCTGTGTTGTACAGTTAGTGGAGTCTTGTTGTAGCCTATGGCCATAGTAAATAGAAACCGAGGGAGCAAAAATATGAATAAATTAGAACCAAGTACTAGTCCTGTTTATTATGCTCGTAATATCAGAGCTCAACACTTTCGACAAGAAAAGATGCTCATTTGCTCAAGTTGAAGAAGATGTGGTTCAGGTTTTTCTTTTCTGGAAACATAGAAATAGAAACAAGTCCTAGTTCAACACCTTGGATGAGAAACGGATGTTAAAGAAGATGGGTTTAAGTTTTTCTTTTTGTGTCTTGTTGGCCGGACTAACAATATTTTGTATGCATAAAATATTTTTGTCTATACGAGTTCTTTTGAGTTGGGTCTATTTATTTAGTAACATTGAGTTGATTTATTCAAGTTATGCAATTTGAATCTATCAGTGATCATTTCGTCTGTCCCTCACATTCATTTTGAACCAAGAGGATGAAATAATGCCCCTTGGTGTGCATCTCATTCGAAATAATTGATCGACATAAACGAAGAAGTCGGTAAAAGTAACAAAGACATACTCTGCTCTATTTGTGCTTTTGTCATTGTCATTGTCTATTCAAATACAGTGCGTTGAGTAGAACCAGCAAATGGAAAAATGGAGCTTTCTGAAAATTAGGCATTATTAAAATCAAACACATGCTTGTGTTTACATTATTCTATTTTTTTAAATTAACCTGCCTTCTCAAACCTCTGTACTCTGTAGTCTGTACAATAGTTAAAGAACGAAGATCTTTTACGAACTCTGGACTATCAGTACAATAATCCGTGATTTTAAAAGATTTATAAAATATGAAATGAGTTCGCCTTTTGGTTCTGTTCTGATAATTGAAGGGGACTTCTTACAATTTAATAATTTTGTCCTTAAAGAGGAAGGGTCTAGTACATTGTTTTTAGTCGTGCAAATAATGATCTGACAAAAAAAGCATAGTTTGCATGTTTCTCATTCTTATCCACCGATCAATGAGCTTTATAATTTATTCCAATATGCCTTTACCAAATGGTCGGTGAACTTTGTGAGCAAAAGTAGTTCACTAATTATTTCTCACAATCATTTCCTTGCATAAACTGAATCATACCATCTTTTTCGTTTGACAAGAAACATTATCATTGAAATTTGGAAATATAATTTCATCAATCTGTCAGAAATATAAATTACTAATAAATTCATCCACAAAACTCCCATGCCCGGAATAATCAGATGATGAAGGGATTTTGTCTATGTTTTGATGGAGGGCTGAAACACCGGGCGTAAATATTTTTTCGACAATATTTAAGTAATCAAAAAATTGATGAACTAATCACAAAATTACTTCTAATTTTGGTTATATTTTAAAACCACAAAAATCGAATTAACAGATCTCACGGAAAAGAAAGAGAAGGACCCAGACACACACAAGAAAGTGGTGGTGGCCGGTTCACATGGGGTTGGCGTATATGTGTAAATGTGTTGATGAAAGAACAGGTTCTGGACACTTCCAGTCCAGTAGAGCCAAGACAGCTCATTTTTGCACTATAATTTGCAATTTTCTGTGTTGCTACTATCCTTGATTGGATATCCGTCAAAAAAAAAAAAAAAATACTATCCTTGATTGGATATGCTCCTACTCGATCAATACACTATACACATACCCTACTTTCTATTCCCTTATCCTCTTCCATCTCTCAGAATATTAATTTTTATTGTGGAATGATCGGGCATATAATATGAATATTCTGCAAATGGGGTCATCGACATTTTAATTATACTTCCTCTCCCCCTCACTTTCAAAGATATCGATAGTTTTTGCCAAAAGAAAAGATTTCGGAATTTCGGAAGTTTGAAATACATCGCTTTTTTATTAGCGGAGCGTTATGAACAATATTTTCAAACAGATTTGCATCAAAAATATACTCCCCCGTCTTTTTTTTTTTTAATTTTCATAATTCTATTTTTATGGGTTAAATTGACTAATTTTTTTACCAAAGATTATAAATTATCTTTTATTATTTTAAAAAACTGAAAATTACATCTTAAAATAGATTAAAAGTTATTTCTAGTGACATATAATTTTTCAATTGATAAAATATTAATAAATTTCAGTCAAATTTTGGTCAATTTAACCGGCACAAAATCAAAGTTGACAACTAAAAAGAAACGGAGCGAGTAATTAAAAAGTGACGGCATACAAATGATTAATAAAATTGAAACATAACTAATTTAAGATAAAAGTTATTAAAACTTAATTATATATACACTTTCGTTTGAAAAGATACTCCTTAGTTCATGTCAAGGGTGATTTTCAATTCCAATAATTAATGAAAATAGGTATAATATATCTTTGTATTAAAATATTTTTTTTAAGTTTCATGATAAGAAAATATGTTCTAAATCCATGTTTTAGATGTCAAATGTCTCATTTCAAACGTGATATCATTTTAATCAATGAAAACAGGAATATTAGTTAAATATGTTTTCATATTTAAATCTTATGATTTATTTCCTCATTAACTAGATTAAGATCTCATTCTTTTCGTATGTTCTTGATTAGGGGTTTTATGCATAATTCTAAGTTTAAAATTATAAATTGGAAAATGCCCCCGGGGGGTCCTAGTTTGGGTTTTAAAAAACATTCAAGGATAATCTAAAATATATAATTATGAATTTTTAATTCAGTCATGAGGTGATATAATGTAGTGTATAGCTATGGTAGTAATGTACATGATAACATTATTTGAAAGTGTATATATATACGTGGAGAATGAGCCTCAAACCCTTATCTCTTTCACTCTCACTCTCAGTCTCACCCTCACCCTTTATCTGTAATTAATTTAATAAAACATTTGACTAGAAAGATGCCAGGAATCGCATTCGGACGCTTTGATGATTCATTCAGCTTAGCCACCTTGAAAGCCTACGTAGCTGAGTTCATCTCCACCTTGCTCTTTGTCTTTGCTGGAGTTGGCTCCGCCATTGCTTACGGTATCTTTTTTATTTACATTTATCAAATATTTTTCAGATTTTTTTATCATGTACATGTCCATGCAGACACTTTAACGCATGTTTATTTAGTGTTCGTTTTTAAAAATTGAGAAGTTTTGGGTAAATTTGTGTGAACAGCAAAGGTTACATCCGATGCTGCACTTGATCCATCGGGGTTGGTGGCGATTGCAATCTGTCACGGGCTGGCTCTGTTTGTTGCGGTGGCCATCGGAGCCAACATCTCCGGGGGCCACGTCAATCCCGCGGTTACTTTTGGACTGGCTGTTGGTGGCCAGATCACTATTCTCACCGGCGTTTTCTACTGGATCGCTCAGCTTGCTGGCTCCGTTGTCGCGTGCTACCTCCTCAAAGTTGTCACGGGAGGCTTGGTAATCACACACTTGCTCTCTACATGTTTGTTGCAACATGAAAATTGTTTTGAAAATGAAAGCAAGTAAATATGTTTGTTAATTTTGGTTTTATATGACATTTTTTTCTTGCAGGCCGTTCCGATCCACGGTGTGGCAGCTGGGGTGGGAGCAATACAAGGAGTTGTGTTCGAGATTATAATCACCTTTGCTCTGGTTTACACAGTTTACGCCACAGCAGCTGACCCAAAGAAGGGTGCACTAGGCACAATTGCACCGATTGCTATCGGTTTCATTGTAGGTGCCAATATCTTGGCAGCAGGGCCTTTCTCAGGGGGATCGATGAACCCGGCCAGATCATTTGGCCCTGCTGTGGCCAGTGGCGACTTCAGTGGTCACTGGATCTACTGGGTCGGACCCCTCGTCGGAGGAGGATTGGCCGGACTCATTTACCCTAATGTGTTCATGCAACAGGAACACATTCCTCTTACGAACCAGTACTGATGATCATCTCAGTTCTCTCACCCCATGGAGACTTTGTTTTCTGAATAAGAGAAAGGAAAGGAGGTTGATTTACTTCACTTTTCTTTCTTTTGTGAATTTCTAATTTAATTCCTTTTTTCTTCTCATTTCAGATCTGTAAAATCCAGAGTGTGTTGTTCTCTTTATTTTATGTATGGAGTTGGATTCAAATTTAGCCCACTTTTCTCGACTGTTTTCCATATAATTGCTTTGAATTGTGATGCAACTAAAAATTAAATCTGTTTCAACAGCAACACAAGCTACATTCAGAAAATAAATTAAAATATTTTCTTTTTGTTACAGTCAAATTGTGAGCCCTGCAGTACCTTGCTACTTTGATTATTAAAATCATGATCACAAGTTCAATGAGAGTGTATTAAAATTGCATCTGAACACTATTCATAAATAAGTGATATGTAACATATCTGAACGCCTCTTTATAAAATTTTACAAGGGCAAGGTTGCATTTAACAAGACTTTTATGATGATGTGAGAGTTTTGTGCACAACTTTCTTATGATATATCATATCTTACATGCCAATTACCAGTTTCCTGGTAATGGTTCAGGTTACTATGCACATCTAGCTATTTACAGACTCATTCAGATAATAATTTACTAATATGATGGTTATTGAGCTTATAAGAGCAACTTTGGAGGAAGTTTATCTGGTGACATACATCTTTATGATTGAACTTCCGTCTTTCTACTTCCGTTATCTTCTTCATGCATTTTGCTTCCAGATAAACAACTTCCCTCTTTAACTTCTCTACTTCCTTCACCGAACATGGCATTATCTTCAATGTTGCTCCACGCCTGGATTTCCATCTTCTTTGTTCTCTTTAGTTGTTTCACCATGTTAAGCCTTTCAGAACAATATGGAGATGGAATCTAAATCAAAGACAGCAAAGATAAGTGCAGCTAATTAGATAGATAAGACATAGGATGCTAGCAAGTAACTCCAGAATGAATAAAGTTAATTACCAGTGCTGGAATGTATCTCTTAATTGCTGTTAACATAGCTGCATGTCCCACTGCGGACACCTAATTACACACAGAGAAATTAGAATAGTTGTTGATACTTGGTACCAACCATGTATCAGGTGTTTGAGAAGTATGAAAAGTGGGATTACATACCCACATAATGCCTTAAACCAGAAAGAAAATGTATAAGGTGCTCATATAAGTAACACACAGTTGCACACACAGACAGAGCTAAGTTCTCATATAAGGAGGTCTCCTTGGTCTCTCTTAAAGCAGGGAAAAGCATGGGACCATTTATCTAAGCTTGTGTGTTATAAGCAAGTTAAAATAAGGATATCATAAGCTTGGACAAGCAGACAGTACTTAAATTATATTCCTCAACATCTTTAGTACCATTTGAGTTTTAACGTCTGCACATCTAAACGATGTCATACCATACTTTTGCCAGATTGCATTAAAAGTGGAATTTCGAAAGACTTCTCTATTCGAAAGACCAGAGAAACAATGCAAACACCAGTGGATTACAATTTTGATACATTACACTGCTAGCTTCATAAGCAACTAAAAGATACTCCTATGATGCAAGTGGCCATAAAACGTGATATTAACGTATGCTTACCGGAATTAGCATTAGGATCGTAACCGGAATTAGTGTTGCAATATCAGCTAGAGTTTTATCTATCTTCTTCTTCTCTCTTTCGGTAACCTTTTTCCCCAGTAATTGCTTCATAAAAAGTTTCAAAGAAACTAATACATCTACACAAAGTAGCTGAGTGCCCATCCAGATAGCCTGTATGTCATTCAGTCTGCAGTAAGCACCTCTACATAAATATAGTATTACTGAATCTAACCAAATATAGAGGATCTTTGGCCTTACCGTACTTGCAGATATAAGCTTGGAGGAGGATTTACTCAGTAGACTCCCGTAAAGGGACTTTGACTCAGGAATCAAACCCTGCCTAATTTGAGCAGTCTGTAGTCACAAGAAGCTACTGGTATCAATAGATGTGAATGCATGCAAAGTGAAGGACATATATTCCAAATTCGATTCTTAAAGAATGAGTAGAGAATTAGAAAGAACGAGAAATTTTGAAGATATATGGTGGAATTCTTTCCCTAATACTGTTACTTATTACTTGTACCCAGGAGCTTACATAAAAAGTTATAATAATACTGCAAATATTATTGTCTTGAATGATACCTTAGTAACTTCTGATCCATGTTGTTCACTTCCTCTTTTACGGAAATCGATTGGTTTCCACTGAGCTCCCTCCAAGTTTTTCATGTGTTCACTAGTACTGTGAGAAAAAATAAATAGGCACAAATTCAATCAATTCTTTGCTAATTTATTTAAAAAAAACTAAAACTGAATGACTTAACTTACCCGGATCTATCATATGCAGCCCAGTAGTCCTCCAGACAGATAGAAAGTAAGCTCTGACTGTAAAATGGCAGCAAATCATCTTAAAGGGACTTTAAACTATACTATTAATTTGGGCCAAGTCAATACCTTCGAAGCAAAAATGCAAGCAAATTCGAATCTAAGGGCTGTTGAGTTGAATTACTGTAGTGCGCAAACCCAGAGAAAACATCGTAGCAAACTGTGAAAACTGTGTGCAGAATGATTTCTTTTTCTGCCTGTATCTTGTGTTGTTTGGATCTTCGCCTACCTTGATAGAACTTGCAATAATATTCGGCATAGAAATCTAGCCATCCAATTTCATCAGTAACTACCTGCTAACAACAATTGTAACACAATAAACTGATTCATGTCACCTATTTAAATTGGTAACATACTGGGACAGAATTTGATGACGACGGGGACCAAACTTAAATATAACTTAACTCTATACGTTGTTTACCCTTTTTAATTCCAACTTTATTTAATTTAAGAAACTCTACGAGAGACATAACAAGATAAAAGGCAAAGTTATTATACATTATTTAGATTAGTAGTTATATTTGATACCAAAAAATCATAATATACGAATCTTGTTTCTTATGCAATATTATCATATATAAGAATAATTTAGCAGCAACACTTAAGCACATTATAAGAGTTCTTTAAATAATATAGTGCCGCAAAAGTGCTAATGGTGCAAGGAGTCTAAACTATTATAGAAATCTATAGTAAGGCCAAAAATCTATAACTCTCCCGTATCCTGCAGGCCATAGCTTCAGCACTGCATACTGACCTCCATGAAGAGCTGATACTCACGCAGGGAAGAAAATTTAGGATAGATGAAGAGAGTGCCACACTCTAAATAACTGCAAAAAGTATATGGGACATATTAATTAGTTATGCAGTTAGGACAAAAGTACTTTTTCATCTGTATGCCTGATAGTGCAGGAACCCTACCTGAGAAAGTCCACAACTTGTTCATCCAGATCTTTAATCTTCATTCTTGATATGAATAATCTTGTCTCCCTTCCCAAATATGCAAAAAGTCCAAGAATAGACAAATTATTCTCCTGATCCTGTCATGTTACAGATCAACATTTCTAATATTTTAAGAGTTCATTTATCAAAATTGCCATTTAAGCAAGGTAATTAACAGATAGCTCTATACAATTGATGGAAAAAATTATTTACTACAAGATTAACAAATGAAAGGAACAATGAACACATATTATTAACTGGAACTTGCCACGTTCTAGAGTCTAGACATTTTTTAAAAGATTTATTATCAATGTTTCTACACCGAGGTGATGAGGCCTGATAATATGATGACTTGAGAACTGACCTTGTCGCAGAATGCTTGTTTCCCCGAGATCACACTCTCCCTGTGAAATGCTTCAGAGAGTTTTGCCCGGACAAGGCCAATCCAAAATTCCATATTTTCAGTGTTCTTACTGGGCAGAATCTTTGAACCAAAATGCAACAAGAAGTCCTCTTCAAAACCAGCCTCCCTTGCCAGGTGGTGCAACTTATCCACAGAAACGAGGCTGTAGGACAAGTTCATCAGCTTTACTAGTATATCTTCTATAGATTCAGATAGTGAAGGACAAGAAAGACGCCCTGAACCCAACTTTCTCACTGCAGTGCAGCAACTTATTGCCAAAATGATCCCTGCAACACCACTGAGTTATATGTGTTTAGAATCTTTCTGAATGTTGGGGGTATCTTGAGTATTATATAACAAACAAGATTTCATATCGAGTTGTAAATATTTATCAGATTATAAAGTCAACATGTATTTGCAAATAATTTTTTAACACAGACCTTCCTGCATAATCCAAGGACCACTTTTTGAACAGAGGGATGAACAATCCAGCAATGCGAGGCATTTCCACAGTTTTAAACCAATGTACTAATTGTGGGCTCCTCGAGGTAAGCTGACTTTCTATGCACTCCTCAAGAGTACTTGTAGTGGTGTACAGGCTAAGAAATATGATTAAACAAAATAGTCAAACTCGTATAAAAGTTTCACAATTAGCTAAACAAGAAGTATTTTAGCAGCAGGCATCTTACATAAAGAAACTATTAACGACTACATAGGCATCATGTTAGGTTGCAATAGTGTAATAGAAACAGGGTATAAGATTATTCTTAATAAACTTGTTTGATAGGAATTGCAAACTAGAGGAGAAACAAGTACTGCCAATGCACGTGTGAGGATTAAACACGAAAGGACTTTAAATGCTTACATCTCAGAAACCGAAACTGAAGCATTAGTGCTACGTTTGTGAGAAAGAAATAGCTCCACCTCAATTGCTGCCTTTAGTAAAGCGTAAACT
The DNA here is from genome assembly GCF_001625215.2 of Daucus carota subsp. sativus. Lineage (NCBI taxonomy): Eukaryota > Viridiplantae > Streptophyta > Magnoliopsida > Apiales > Apiaceae > Daucus > Daucus carota. The sequence goes on from NC_030382.2 coordinate 50,930,766, forward strand.
GCTACCTGTGCATTTAGAAATCTTATGCTTACATCCAAACGAATTAAAATCTACACATGATCGGGTTCTACTTAACAACTTAGTAAAATCTTAACAGAACTTCTAAACTATGTTCTCATGGTCTGTTGAGCGATTTCACTGATCTTTTTTGTGTGCACGTGCATACCTGATAAGCAATTTTTTTGTGCCATGAGTGAACATCAATTCCAACCCATGCCATTGCCAGCTCCGGGTCACGTCTAGTTAATTTAAGTTTCTGAATTGCAACTGAAAAACTTCTGGCAGATTCATGGAGTACCCACACAAGGCAATTGATCCGATTGCATTCAATCTCAAGAGAATTAGCCATAGCCACAGGCTGCTCAGCTTCGACATTAGTTTGATCCGTGTCAGAAGAAGAAATGGCTGAAAGTACCTTTGGTATATACCTTCTTACCGAGTTGGATTGAGACAAAGGTGTGCGTCTGGATAGAAATCTACACAAGGGATTGTTTTTTGAAAGACCATACTTCGTCTTCAACTCCGAGATGTGGGAGGAACTAGACTTATACCTTATGCTGTCCTCAGACTCAAAAGATTCTCTACAACAGAAAGTAGAAGGTAAAGAGCTTCTCTAACGTCAAATATATCAGCCATCAACAATATCTTCCCTTACAGGAATGATTCATAATCTGATATATCCTATTTCTTAATATTAATAATTCTCAATAAGTGATATGCTCATGTTTTAGCAATAGCAAAGTGTCTAATTGCCTCTAGATCATGACAAGATTGCGCCAATCACTTCCCAGAACTACTGATGTATTTACTATGTATGACCTCGAAATAAGACTATACTTTTTCCATCCTTGGTTACTTGGATTCATTTTCGTTCACACTAAGCATCTAAACCCTAATCCAAGGCAATAGATAGTATGTTTGTTAGTCCTGTGATGTCCTTGCGGTTTTAACAAGACAAACCCTGAACCCATATCATAATTCATTTCTCAGATAAAAATTAAGATGTTAGAGTCCCACCTAGAGCCTAATGTACTTGTTTTTTACAAGCTAAGCTACATGACTATGTTATCGTCTTCCCAGATCGCCACATAATTACGAGATAAGAACCAGTTTTACTTCCTTCCAGTAACAATATATGGGGTAATTAGAAAGAGTAAAAACAATGAATCTAAGCTTGATCCAACAGGCAACACGCAACAGTATACTTCTTCTCAAGCATTATTATTTAGTCAACCAGATACAATAACTTATACTAAACACAGAAAACAGAGAGAGAGACAGAGAGAGAGTGAGGGAAGAGAGGGGGGAGAGAGGGGGGGGGGGGAGGGGGAGGGGGAGAGAGAGAGAGAGAGAGAGAGAGAGAGAGAGAGAGAGAGAGAGAGAGAGATTACACGGAAGAGAGGTGGGAGATGTGCAGAGAGAACTGGGAGGCCATGGCGAGGAAAAGAAAGAGAGGATGATGAGAGAAAGGGGAAAATATATATAGTACAGTAGATTAAGGGTCTTCATGAAAAGCCAAGCAAATGGGGATGTTGTACATCATCTAAGGTTACAATCAATCATTGTAATTCTTGGTTCTTGGGATTTGGCTCCCGCCAACGCAGCACATTTCTCTGTTTTGGACTTCTCTATGAATGTTGCTTGCCTTTGTTCTCCTTTTCTTGATTTTATTACCAAACTAAAGAAAAAAATTGTTAATTATTATTATTCAGCTGTTGATTTATTTACTGGCATCTGGCAGTGTTGGCAATTGGTTGTTACATAATTCCATCTGCATGTGCGAATTTTGATGTATCAATAGAACTGATTATCTTATTAGAATTGCACCTGTGAAAATCATAGAAAGAAAATAAAAATAAAAATACAAAGTATGTTCAAAAGCATAATAGATGCAAACAGAAGTTCCAGAAAAATAAGGATATATACAATGCAGAGATCTAGAACAATATTAAAGAAGCCAAGACCACCTTGTTTACATAAGCTCTTCATTTTTTGCCTTATGGTTAACTGGTTAGGCCAGAACAATAAACAACAAAACAGCATAGAATGTTTCAAGAATACTTGACAAGAGGGAGTAATATATATTAGTGGAAGAAAAAACAAGAACTTTGTTATCGTTCTTCTCAGAAGTCCACAATCATACATGTGATAGAACTTGAGATTTAATTTCAAATTCTGTCAACTACATACTTTTGATTCACCTCTCACCTAACAGCTGTTCAAAGTTCAAACTATGGATGCTAGTCAGATTTCAGGAGAAGTAGAGAATAAATACATATTGTTCAAACTAGACTCAAAAATTTTAACATGGACTGTAATTCCAGTGGTCAAAAGACACTTCTGTATTCTGCAATATGCATGTGTTCCTTTAATTCAGTATAATGGAATTGTTTCAGAGGAAATTTTGACTGTCCTGGGCCTCCTGGCCAAAACTTGTGATCGGAGTTCAATTTTCTACCCACCCGGTGCTATTTCAATCTTCAGAAGCTTCCAAGTCAGCCTCCTTTCAGAGAACAAAATCTGACCAGGTCGTGCCTTGCCATTAGTTTCCTGTAAAACCCATCCGAAAGATTATTATAATGTATTTATTTGAAGATATTGACAAACATAATTCTTCTGTTCAGGGTTTCAACGAAGATCCTCTCTACTCAGTTCAGAACATACTATCATGTATATGCATCTCTGTGAAGTATAATGTCACAGAAGAGTATTCCTAATATTACCCAACAACATTAAGATTTGTCAGAAACATGAATGGCAATATCCCTTTGAAGTGTAAGACTCCATAAAGATAAAGAACGTCAATTACCTAAAACAGTTCTCCCGATATAAATCAAGCAAATGATTTGAAGAGTATGTTGACCGAATCAAAATTTAAATATGATCTATCCCTGACTCCTTTTCTTGCATTTCCGCATATTTATACAACTTCTCATTGAAATCCAGTTGGGGATCCTGATTGATCAATTTTCCATCTTCCCCAAAACATTCCTTCAGAAAGACAACCCAATTCATCTCAGTGCCAGCCAAGTAGAATGTCCGGGGCTGCTTTAATAGCATCTGATAAGTATGCTTAGTAAGACTCAGCTCCTCCTTAAACTCCACTATATGGTGTATAGAGGCCCTTTTCTCCAATGTCAAATTCAGAAACTCGTGAATTACCCCAACCCTATACTTTTCTGCTTCCAGTGTCCAAAGATCCAAACTTGCCCCATCCGAATAAGGAGAAACAAGAGGAAGCGTATTCAACAAATTCAATCTCCTTTCATCATCCATTTCCAGGTCCAACAACTTGCCATGTTTTACCGGAAATTTAAACGCCCTCTTAACTCGATCCTCATCGACCAAAAACTCTTTCTCTAACACACTGACAGCCAATGATGGATCCCAGTTAACAAGCTCAAGTATTCTTTTCCCATCATTCTCAACTTCAATCTTGAAATAATTCGGATATCTCAACACCCTGTCTCTGAAATCTTCCGGTATTCCAAACAACAACCTACAATGATAAATTTTACTCAACGGAATCCTCTTGTTGGCAGACATCATTAACAACTTTCTGACTACATTAACTCTATCTCTTTCCATTTTATCCCAAATACAAAGCTCTTCATCCACCAAACTCTCCATCAAATCACTATATCCAAACCACATTTTCCCATCAGTATGCCGATACGTCTCAAAAAGAAGCGGATGTTGCTGAATCGAACGCATCACTTTGCGCCCCCTCGGAAACCCAAGCTCCTTATGGAGCTTCCCAGCCTCATCAAGCTGGAGAACATGCTCCGGTTGTTTAAAAAGATAAGCTTTAGTTTTAGTAAGAAACCGAAAATGAGCATCACGCAGAATCAAGTTCTCAAAATGGGGTATCCGGGGGTAATCCTTTTGTATCGGGTTTGTTCGCGGGCTATCTTTTTTCTTGCGTTTCTTGAATTTTTTAGGGGTTTTAGTAATGAGAAATGAGGTGGAAAAATATGATGTGAACACACAAAGAAAAGAGGGTTTAGGGTTTAAGAAGTGTTGATCAAAAACGGGGTTTTCCGGCAGTGATAAGAATTTGAATTTGTGGGTTCTGTAGAGGAGGCAACGCAGAGCCATGAATTTAATTTGATGCAAAGAGACTAAGCTTCTTCAATGGTCATTAATCTGTGTGTGCATATTTAGATATGTAAACTTGTGCAATAAAATTAAGTGAAGCGGTGAGATTATGACAAGAAACGTATGAATTTACAAGTAAAAATTGTGAAGGGTGTCAATACCTGGATAGTAGTAGAGCAGAAATTAGGGTTTATGAAGATTCGGAGCTCCGATAGGTTTTTTGAATTCTGTATATTAGACGTCTAATTTTCGTACACCCTCCGTCCCATTTTTTCCTACGGTTTTTATATGGTGTGACATACTAAGCGGAAAATTTTGTGCTTGGATAATTTTGATTGGCTCCTGTCTCATCATGATGGTGGATTCCTGCAAATACACCAACCACACCAATCAAAATCTCCCAAATACAAAAATTTTCGCGCTTGGGCACACACCAGCCAAACCGTTTTTTATATACATTTTCTTTTTTTGGATGTCCCACTCAATTCTATACATTTCAAAACTTTCTCAAAATAGTAAAATTTTATAATATAAAAACCTCACACACCCACTCCTTTTAACTACTTTTCCAAATCTATCAATTATATATTAATGGATCCCACTACTTTACTCACTTTTCTTTCTCTTTCTTCTTACTTTACATTACTTTATATACTTTTTTTAATTTTCGTTCCAATCCATATGTATACAATTCAGAGGGACGGAGGGGGTATTGGTTTTCTATTCTATTCCCTCTTTTTCTTTTATGAAAAATTTGTTACGTTATTAATCCGTAGACACTAAACACATTCGAAATCCTGAATGAAAAGCATTTTATTATATCAAAATAATAACTTATTTATAACTATTCATATAAATAGAGTTATATTTGATTCCAATTTTTTGATACACGAATACAAACATGAAAAGATAAATTCAATATCATATGTTAGTTTTTATTTTATAAATACGATATAAATATATTTTTAAATAAATATATATATGCGTAAATTTATACACATGCAAATATAAGTATTTAATATATATTTTATAAAATTATAATTAAAATTATATTTTTTAATATATTTTAACTAAATTTTAATATTATATCTCTATTAAAAATACACGACAAGTTTTAAAACACATATAAATTTGAGGTCATATACAAATATACTAATTCTAAATAACTAGATATGAATTTCACTTTTATGTCCACCACATACGAAAATACACAACACAATCTCTTTCAGATATATAAAAAAATATAATACTTCTTTTTTTTCTAAGTGAATAGAATATCATACAATGAGTATAAATTTGTTTTTGTGATTAGAAACTCTTACGAGGATATAAAATTCTGTTTTCGGCAAAGAAACTTTTCAAACACTATAATTTTATATCAGTCATTCACGAATCCAGAATTTGGTTTCAAGAGTTAAAATATGATTATAATTTTTTGAGGATTTTTAGTCACATGAAACTATAAAATTACAAGAAAAAATGTAAAATTTCACTCCTCATGCTAAACCGAGTACACTCCACACTAAACAGACTCATAGACTCATAGAATAGCACGATTGGATAGTCCTGACGGTGGATTTATTCTCTGTTAGTCCCGTCAAACCGGGATTCAACTGGCTCATCTGAAAAATATTACAACAGATAACAATTTGTAAAGCATATTAATAGAACCAAAGAAAATATCACATCTTGCACATTTTGAGAACCAGAACCGAAAAATCTACAACATGAAACAACAGTTCAACAGAGTTACAAACAACATGTGATTAATCACAAGTGTTTGAGAAAAACATTGCTACAAGCCTACAACTATACACACTTCTAAATTCTAAGCCTAAGTAGAATGCCATAACAAAGATACCAGAGTGGCAGTAACTAGGACTGAATACGGTAATGTCTTTGGAACATAAACATGGTCCGTGTCTGCTCTGGAAGTAGAAACCGGAGATGCTGTCGGAGAATCCTCGTCCACGGCCACCAGTGGTGGAGGAGACTTGTGAATATGCGGGTGCAGAGGCAACACTACAACTGCGAGACGCTGTCCATTTTCACAATGCTCAACGTCGCCGCTAATGAAATAGAGCGGGCCAGCATTATCGAGATTAATAGTTGTGTTTCCGTCAGTAAACACGGAAGATGCATTCGTGATGTTGCAGTGGTAGTATGCCCATTTATTCACCACCAGCACCGAATCATTCTTGTACTCAAAACCTGTTCCCATAAATAAAATTAAACTAAACAGGGAAATTGGTAAAAATACTCATGTTTTCAAACTTATTTTCAGAATTACGGTCCAAGTTACAAATGACTCAATGAGGTTGCAACACGTATCGGAAACAGTTGATTTTCAAGTTACAGGCGCTGCAAACGAAGTTGCATATATGATTGCACCATATTTTTGGAAAAAAAAAAAATTACAGTTTAGATATTTTTTTGAAAAACTCGTCTAAATAATGCAAAACAAAACGTGACAAAATATAGAGTTAATCATGGTGGATCAAGAACAACTCACGGAGTGAATCTCCGACATGAAAGCGTTTCATTGCAGTCCAGAGGCTGTAGATTTCAGTGTGGTTTGCATCCGGTTGTCGCCAGCCATCCACATCACCGACTTTAAACTCCTCCACCGCGCTTGCTGGAGTAATAATGGCTCTGGCCGCTACTATCACAAGAATCGTTACGAATAAACAGTAAATATCGAAACCGAAATGACAACCAGGAGGTGAAGATGCCATCTTGTACTCCTGTTGATGTTAATATGTTGTGATAAATTTGGATGGTAGTTTTCAGTTTTCACAAACTTCCCAGAGAACTTGACTTGTATTTTTGTAGTGGGATCGAGGGTCGATAAATTAACGGCTAATCTTTATGTACTACAGCACATGCTGCTGAGACGTGGGTGCGTGGTTGGTTATTTTGTTGCTAGAGTGATATTGGTAACTAACATTAATCCGATCAAAAGAAGAAAAATATACTTGGGATCGAGTAAATTGGTTAAATAAATATAAAATAAAATTATCACTAATGATAATATTAATACACAAAAATATTTTCGATAAGATGATACATCAGAGCATCTCCGAGGCTAAAGATGAAACTGTTAGCTAAAATATTATTAGCTAAAAAATATTTGAGCCTGTAAAACCATTAGCTAAAACAAAATATTATTCAAAATATTAGCTAAAACCATTAGCTATATTCAAAATATTATTTTAAATGTTAATTATAAATATACAATAAAATAATTAATTTAATTTTTATTCTATATTGTTGAAAACAAAATAATATATTCAATAAATAATGATTAAAAATATTTAACATTTTTTATTATTATATTATAATTTTTTTATAAATTAGATTGACAATAAAATAACATTTTCACATAATATTACATAACAATATTATTTATAAAATAACATAAATAATACATATATACTTGCAATAATAATAATAGTACCTTAAATATTTCAATTTAAATATTGTAAAAATGATTTAAGGTAGAATGTTATATGGTATAAATAAAAAAATAAAATTCAGAAGGGCAAAAATAAAAGTGAAAGTGAAAGATTTTAGGCTAGTTATATTTTGATAATTATCTTTTGATAAAAGGGGTTTGAGAGAATAAAAAATAAAAAATTAATTATTTTTTTATTCAATACAGGTGAAACTAAAAATATGATTAATAAAAACATATATATTGATACTATTATAATAGTAAAAAATTGGAAAAAACTAATTAACAAAAATTACTTATATTATGTAAAACATTTACTAATTTTCTTTGTTAAAAATTCACAATTGACATTAAATAAATATATAAGTTATTATATTAGTTTTATTATATTAGTTTTATTATATTATTTTTATTATATCATTTTTTTATTTCAAATATTTTTACACTTAACAATACATAAAATTAAGTTAAAAAATTAAAACGTTATATAAATATATATAATAGAATTATAATATTATAATACATATATAATAAGTGAAATCTTCTTGAGTTAAATTTTAAAAAAAAAATGACGTAGATATTATATAGATGACAGACACTCACTCAACAAATGTAGCATGCTGGTTTCTCGGCATCTAAAAATATTGCTAACAGGTCTCTGCGTTGGAGTAGTGTTTTTTTGACATATTAAATATATGGGTTGACACGTAGATTTTAAAGCTAACAGGTGACCTGCATTGAAGATGCTCTTAATCATTGAATTACTAATACGAAAAAATATAACAACAAAATTAAATTATAAATAAGAATATTTGAATTACATCCATGTCGGTGGTGTGAATCACGAGGTCAAAACTTGTACTATTAAAATTAAAATATTAAAATTTTAAACAATATGATCGGTCGGTATCTGTGTATACGGGATTTCTAATTTATAAATCGTGTCATGGATTCTTTGTGTTAAAATTTTAACATATTTAAATATTCTCATCAAAATATATCTTAGAGGCTCATAAACCTATTTAACATGCCAAACAACACACCTAATAAAAATATATTAATTCAAACGTGTTTGTTATCTACTTAAAAATCTAATTTAATTGAAACACGTACTATTTTGATTAAAGAAAAACATATCAAAAGATTGACGATATTTAGACCAAGGGACTCCTTGATTTATAGGGTATACAAGTATATTTTTCTACCATGTTTGAAACATTTTCAGAGATTCTCGTGGAACATATCTCTTCGTCCCAATTTTGATTAAATTTTTTTATATGCTTAATTATTAAAACTTTGCAGATCTAATTATTTTAATTTGTAGTTGAATTTTCTCTAGTTTGTTTTTATTATAGTTTGATTTCTCTCCCCGACGAGAATGTGTGATTTTTCTCTCCTTTTGTGAGAGTTGATTTGTATTTATCGATAAAAGCCTTTCGAGAATTGCATTTGTGGTTGATAGCTCAAATGGAGTTTTTTGAAAAAATGGTGAACACAGAGCAAAGGATCTCTATACATGCACCATCATCAATTTTAATATCGCTTATTTGTCTCATTTTCGGTATGAAGACAGACATATTAATTTTTCAATATTTATTCGACTCGATCATTATTTTAAATGTCGTATGGCTATTATTTATTAAATTATCTCTTTTTTTTAAAAAATTTATTGATATATTAAATAACACACTCACTACAATTCAGGACGGAAGGTGTATTGTTTATAAAAAAGTTTGAAGTATTTTTATTAATCTGGTCGCAAGTAGGAAGGCTGTAATGCGGTGGGCAATGTCTGTCATTCAAGTTAAATTTTGTCTGTATCTTTTGTCATGTCAACTATGTAATGATCGTTAAACACAGCAGTCATACGGCTATGCTCTTTAATCTTTGTTTTTCATGATTTGACTTGCATTAATGACCCCTCAATCCTACAGTACCACGGAGTACATTTCATCGCCTTCGTCGGTTTTCGTTTTGTAACTGCACGACAACCTTGTGTGACCGTGTCTGTGTACACAGTTCAACCTCGATTAAGGAATACTCCCTCCGTTTTGAATAGATTGATTTTTTTCACGTATTTTGAAGTTTTTTGACCGCATGCTTAAAATTATTTTTTTCTTAAAAAAATAAATTCTGAATAATAATATCAATCATATATTTTTATTCAAATTTTTTTTAAAAAAATAATCATTTTTAGCATGTGGTCAAAAGACTTAAAAATGCGTGCAAAAAAGTCAAGCGACTTATATTTCAAAACAGAAGGAGTAATCGATAAAGTAATATCTTCATTAAAATAATATATTTTTCTAGTTCCAACATGATGTAAGTAGTGTATTTTTACTCTCAATAAAGTAATAAACTCGATAAAGTAATTGTTTTTGTTGGTCCTCACGTTATTACTTTAAATAGGTTTAGATTCGACTAACCTTACTTCTGAGGATATGAGGTTATTTTCAAAATTCTTTTTATAAATTTTGTTTTTGTTTTTATAATTTTTATTAACTAACAAATACAAAACACTTTTTAATACTTATATTTAAAAGAATTTACAGAAAATGTTTTTTTTATTAAGGCCTTATTTTCATATAATCCACTTTTCTAGAGATATCAATTACTCCCCCCGTCCCTATTTACCTGTCCACTTTTAACATTTTCACACATATTAAGAAAATTTAAGTTTGATAAGAAACTTTCATCAATACCCTTATTAATGCTTTGACTGTAGGAAAATATTAGTTGATTACTCCATTATCCAATACAAATTTGATGAATCAGTGAATAATGGATTACATGTTTATGCTAAAAATCTCAACAATATCACTCCCATAAATACGTCATACACAATAAATAAATATAAATGGTGATGGGGCAAATAAGAAAACGAAAAGGGAGTGCGCATGCAGAAATCTCAATCATGTTGTCCGGCCCTCGCGCTGTGCTGTGCTGTGTTGCGAGTAGGGCTGTTAACGAAACGAATTCGAAACGAATATCTTAATTTTCATATTTGTATTCGGTTTAAATACATATATTCAGATTTGTATTCGTTTATTATCCGAATAATTATTTGTTTTCGTATTTGGATTCGGTTAGATTCACGAACTATTCGTATTCATTTAAGGTACTCATTTAAAATAAAATGGAACTAAATAACTGAAGTGCGCCCGTGACAAAAGTTATAAACTCTCATGCTTCACCGATTCAAGCAAACTATAAAGTACTAATTACACAGACTACAATCATCCAATTCAAAGAAAATAAAATTCAAATTACAACCAAAATGTAAAATTTAATACGCCTTAATTAATTCCAATATCATACAACAGAACTTCCACTGGCTCAACCTTTTAGTATATGGACTGGCTGGTTTAATATCTGGTCCCAGAATAATCCATAATCCTATTAAATAAGAAATATAATATTTTTCTATATAATATAAAATAATATATATATATATAATATTTAATTTCCGAATAATTAAGCGAATAGCGAATACGAATATTTATCAATTCGAATTTGTATTTGTTAATGAACCGAATATTTTTTAAGATTTGAATTCGTATTTGTATTTGTTAATAAACGAACACGAATAATACTAAACGAATTCGAATACCGAATATTTCATTAAATATTCGTTTCGTTAACAGCCCTAGTTGCGAGTGACCCACGCAAACACCCCCTCCCCTCCCCATTTCCCATGCCTTAATTCCCTCCCCCACCTTCTCCACAACATACTTCTATCGTTTTATTTTCTATATTAATTATATTACTTTCATTTAACTTTTCAACTCTAAATTATCTGCACTCAATTTAATCTCTAACAAGATTATAGTATCTATGTGTTTTTTCCTCTATATAAACCGTAACACAAACTTAACATAAGAAAATTTTATTTTTTTCAACAACACAACAACACAACAGTACTGAATAAAAACTCAGGGGCAGAATCGGCAACCAAATTATGTGGAGGGTATAATGTAGTATTATTAATTGTACGAAGAATCAAAGGGCTTTTTGGTCAGAATAGTATCTGGGTAGAAATACAGTGTCAGAGTATAGTGCATGAATGTAATGTATAAAGGGTCCTGTTCCCTGACAACTGTGTGTCAGGGAACAGTTATCCAACACATTACTCCCCAGCCGTTGGATCGTTGATCCAACGGCTGGGGCAAAAGGAAAATTTTTTAGCGTTCCGCGCTTTTTTTCCGCGGATGGGGTGTTTACAACAGGCGATCCGCGTATTTTTTCCGCGGATCGGAGGGAGTTTTTTAAGCGTTCCGCGGTTAATATCCGCGGAACTTTCAGACGGGTTTTGTGTATGATCACTAACCTAAATGTGATCATTCAAGAGTTCAATCCCAAAAAATCCCCATTTCAGCATTTTCAGCAGCAGAGTTTCTTGATTTCTCTCTTCCAAGACCCATCCATCCCTTGGGTAAGCTCCATTTGTAGTTGGATCGTTGTTATTTTGTTGTGTTGTAATGGATAAGATGTTTGCAAGATTTGAAGGTAGAAAAAGTTTAAAAAAAAATGATTATGTTGATGTACATGATGATGATGGTAAATGTGGTAATGATAGAGATAATATTGATTATGTTAATGTTGATAGTGATGGTGAGGAGTTTTTTTGTAGTGAGCAATTAGATGAAGATGAAATTATGCATGAAAATAGAGGTAGTATGCATGAAAGTAGTGATAATTTGCATGATAGTAGTGATAATATTGTGGATGAAGATGAGCCTATTAGTATCCCTTGCTTGAATCAAAAATTTGCTAATTTACAAAGGGCGGAAAATTTATTTAGGGCGTATGCTTTAAACCATGGTTTTGCAATTAAGATACAAAACACGCAGAGGCGAGTCAAGGATAAATCCATATATGGTCGAATGTACGTCTGTAATTTAGCGGGGGAAAATCGCGGGAAAAACCCCGTTGAGGAAGAAGAAATATTGATTGGTAGTGTTGGAAGTGTTAAGGGCAAACGGCGTAGAGATGTGCTGCCTAGAAGTGGTTGCAAAGTTAGAATGTACGTGGTTAACAAGAAAAAATCAACTCATTGGGAGATAACCTCTTTGGAATTAGAACACAATCACGAAGTCGTTACTCCTTCCAAGATGAGTTTGATAAGACGGGAGAGACATGTGACCGCGGCTCAAAGAAATTTAATCAAGACCTTACATGCTTCGGGTGTCCCACCAAGACAACAAATGAATATTTTTGGTCAAATGCATGGGGGAGCGGAACAAGTAGGTTTTAATAGCCAACATTTAAGAAATGTCGTGCGCGATTTTAGAAAGGACAACATGGGAGTAAATGATGCTCAAGCCGGTTTGGATTTGTTGTATCGTTTGAAAGAAGAGAGTGGCGGTAAGTTTTTTATCAAGACTCTCCTTGATGACCAACAAAGATTGAAGTGTCTTGTATGGGTCGATCCCCGCTCTATGATGGCCTATCGAAATTTTGGTGATGTGGTTGCGTTTGACACAACATATCGAACTAATAGATATGCTATGCCCTTTGTGCCTTTCACCGGAGTCAATCATCACTATCAATCAATAGTTTTTGGTTTTGCACTCGTGCGGGATGAATTGAAGACAACTTTTGAGTGGGTTTTGAGTACGTGGCTAGAGGCGATGGAAGGCAAAGAACCCCTAGCTATCATAACCGATCAAGATCAAGCCATGGCCGCGGCTATTGAATCACATAACAACCACAAATTCTAAAATAAATAAAAGGGAATCGGGGAAGTGACACGGTCGATGAACGACCGATATAAACGCAAACAAATGTTTCATTCATTAATATTAAACCAATGTTAACTACATGATATCATTGTTCAATTAATTCCCTACAAATCCTCGTAGAATAAGAAAATAAATAGAAGTCCTAAGCTAGCTGCGAGCCCCTCTGGCTCATCCGGTGGTTTGGGATGGATCTTGCTTTCCCCTTCTGAAGCTCCTTGGCAATCCTGTAACGGAAGACCTCGAGGTCTGAAGCGTCCCACACCAAGGTAGAGAGGTCATATCCTTGCAAGAGATAATCCATATACTTGCAAATATAAACCCCGCAATCAGTGTAGTTATTCTGCTTCGGCATTGCATCCCAGACCTGGACTAGAGGGTCCTCCTTCGGCACAGTAAGTCGGGGGCCAAGATAACGAAGCATCCTCGCCAACAGTCCAACCTAAAAACACAATCAACAAAATATAGATGAAATGAACGAGACTTCAAATTGATATAAGAAAAAAGAAGGAACGGATCACATACCACGCATTGTTCTTCCTTCGCATGTTCAGCTTTGTTGGTCATAGGATCAAACACCATGACGCCCCATTCCTTCACAGACAATACCATCAAAATCCAGTGATTCCCATTAACATTGGCCGGGACAAATATGTAGTCCACTTCGTTGATTGGTGGACCAATCCCACAACTACCCCACGTAACGAAGAAACGCTTAACCCGCTCCGTGAGAACCGTGTAATCCAGCTCCATAGCCAATGTAATGAAAAATGGATCCATGAAGTAGTAAATTGGCTTTCTCGGATACACTCCTGCAGCGGCAATAGCTTCTTCCCGCTCACGTAACAACCACTGCAAGGAATTAACATAGGTTATTTACAAAATAAATAAAGGCAACACAATTTAAATGTAGACCGGCACCACAAATGAAATAGTACCATGTATCCGTATATGATGCGGTCATCTATCCAAGCACCGGGTGCCAAGCTCTGCATTGAATTCTCCGCCAAATTGAACATGAGATCATGTTTAATTCCACCCCGAAGCCCCACAGGCTGACCTCGTACCCATCCCCAGTCTCTCCTAATGGCGGCCATCTTCTCCTCTGAAAGCTTCTTACTTATCAGCCACTTCTGTTCAGCAGGCCTACGAACATCCATCTTCTCGGGCCTCGAGGAAGTGGCCTGTGATGCGGGAACAGTAGGGACCTGTGTAGTCTGCTGAGACGGCTGTGTCATATCAATGATGTCATGGGGGGAGACGTCTGCAACAGTTGGCCTCTTTGCCACAGCCGATAGATGGACATGGTCGAAAACAGGAGGGGTGTATGCTGGGCCCTTGAGCTGTTGCATGAAACGGCAGTACGGCTCGACAAATATCGGGGCAATCTCTCTAAATTCCTCGCGATAGCCTTCAGGGATGGTTGAATCAATCGCCTTAAGGCATTCCAAACCCTTCTGAATCTGCAGATAGTTTGATGTCATGAAATTAGATACATACAAAGTACGAATAAAGGAATCTTAACTTTAGTACTATGAAAGGGTAAACAAGCTTACAAGTTGAAATGCCTGAAGGTTGTCAAACAACTCCCTGGTGGAATACTGCGGCTGTGGCACAGGCTGTGGCTTCCCAACGCGGCGCCTGGAAATGTGCTCGTACCAGTCCATGTAACCTGTGTCATCGGTGTCTAGTGAATGCTGAGCCACCACAACCTCGGGGTGATCCACAAAACGCTCCCACTCTCCGATCTCAGCAAACCATACAGCACGCCAATCAGTGTAGTGAAAGGCTTCTTTCTCCTGCCTGTACCGAGTCATGGATACCGGAGGGGGGGGAATAGGCTGCCTCAAACCAAACTGTCTCAACACCCTATCTGAATGCTGATACTCCACTATGTCATAATGAACTAATGGGACCCGAGCAAGCCCAGCATAACGAGCCTCCCAATCCTCTGCAGATACGTCATGATCCCCATCCGAATCCCCTTCCATCTCATGAAATTCGGAATAGGGTGTCCAACTCACTACGTCTGATGCTACTCCATCAAACTCACCCCTGTAATGTGGCAAGCTATGATGAGGCGCCGCTCTACTGTCACGCCTAACCCGTTTCCTCTTCCCACCCACAATCCAGCCCTGCTCCTCCATCTCCTCCTCCTCCTCAATCTCCTCGGGAATATCAGGCTCCTTCCCCTTCCCCTTACCCCTCTTCCCCTTCCCCTTCCCCTCTTCCTTCCCCTTCCCCTTGCCCTTCACCTCTTCCTTCCCCTTCCCCTTCCCCTTCCCCTTGCCCTTCGCCTCTTCCTTCCCCTTCCCCTTACCCTCCACCTTCCCCTTCTTCCCCTTACCCTCGTCCTCCTCATCCTCGTCAGGCATAGCCCAAAACTCAGCTACCGGATAGCTGCCCCTGCTCTCATCAGGAATAGGTCTACCAATCTCGAACCTCTCATAAGACCATAGCATCAACAACCACACACAACCTGATATCTTCTTGGCATCCTTCTGTGTGGCGTGATACAACCCCCTGTACAAGTAAGACAGAACTGCCGAACCCCAAGACCATGTAGGAATCTCCCTCAGTCTGCGAAGATGGCGGAGATACCGGGGATGCACCACATTCCTACTAGTAGTAGGAAAAAGAACAGCACCTACAACAACGAACAAATAGGCCTGCGTGTGGATGAGAATCCGCTCTGGATCAGGACCGGGATCAGCTCCGTACGTCTCAAACAACCATGTGTACCTCACCCCGCCCCTAGTATGAGCCGAATCCACGTCAGCTGTCGACAACTCCTCAAACCAGTTCCTCCGAAAGAAGTCCTTCTGGTTGTCAATAACATCTCCCACTAAAGGCCGACCATGAATGGGCAACCCCAATATGTAACCAACATCCTCCAAGGTCACAGTCATCTCCCCCTGTCTCATGAAGAATGTGTTGGTCTCCGGACGCCACCTCTCAACAAGAGCACTCACTAGCCTCGCGTCAGTCTGAAGTATAAGTCTGGGATTGGCAAACACGCCAAACCCTATAGCATGTAGAATTTCCTTCTGAGCATCAGAAAGAAACCAGCTCCTCATAGACCGGTTGCCACAGAAACACTCCAATGGACCCCGATCAACACCAGCCCAAACAGCAGCACTCACATGATACGAGTTATCTAAGATAACTTCCTGACTAAGTGGCCCTGGTAGAATATCTTCCATCCTGAAAATTCAACATGAAATCAACATCAGACAACATAAAACTAAAAGATTCAAGTAAAGCATAAGAAGTTCATAAGAAGCGCAGAAGAACCTATACTATATTCAAACTACCTACATATACTATATCCACACAACCATTTATATGACCATATTCATTAAAATATCGGTAGGAAAAGCACTAATTCCATAATCACAATCACAATCTACCTACATATACTACCTACATATACCACAATTCAAGCACACATATATATATACCAAAATTTATTAAAATACCACTAGGAAATTAAATTAATTCATTAAATTATACTGACAATGCTACATTC
The DNA here is from genome assembly GCF_001625215.2 of Daucus carota subsp. sativus. Taxonomy (NCBI): domain Eukaryota; kingdom Viridiplantae; phylum Streptophyta; class Magnoliopsida; order Apiales; family Apiaceae; genus Daucus; species Daucus carota. Next base: position 50,947,585 of record NC_030382.2, read on the forward strand.
AAAAAAGGATAGCAAGTTAAATCAGCAAATCACACAACTTCACTGACAAAAACTAACAAAAAAAACAATATTTTCTTTGAGGCATTTTACCAAACACTTCGCACTCAGAAAGATATATGAACTAGAATACATGAATTACACAACATGTATCAAGCCTAAATCAAGTAACAATCCAACAATCCATTATACATCCAATCGTAAATAATGTATGCTTAAAACTAAAGATTGAAGCACCAAACAAAAATAAGCACAAAATATGCAGGGATACAAAGATAGCAGAAAATGGGGATTTGCAGGCACCTTGTGATCGTAGGCAAGATGATGCAAGATGATCGCAGTTAGGATGATCGCAGGAGGCTGTGGGGTTTTTGTGTTTGATTGTAACTGATCGCAGGAGTTTGTGATAATGTGATGTATACAACTGATATGTTTGTGTTTCAGCGGTTTCGTTTGTTTTAAACTCGTCTGATAGTTCCGCGGTTATTTACCGCGGAACGCTTAAAAAACTCCCTCCGATCCGCGGAAAAAATACGCGGATCGTCTGTTGAAAACACTCCATCCGCGGAAAAAAAGCGCGGAACGCTAAAAATTTTTCCTTTTGCCCCAGCCGTTGGATCAACGATCCAACGGCTGGGGAATGATGTGTTGGATAACTGTTCCCTGACACACAGTTGTCAGGGAACAGGACCCATGTATAAATACCAAAATCTATGGCATTAGTTGTAAAGCAAGAAAGTGACCAATCAGTGGATACCACACAATGAACCCCATCAAACTGCATCACTGTATGTATCAAAAGAATAAGAGAATCTCATTTCTTAAATTTTATTTAACACTATTTAGCCCTTCTTTAATTTTTTGCTCAGCTTTAACTTTCTCTTTTTCTGTTTCCTTCTCATTCAATTGAAAGATCAGGTCTTTCTTTTTCTGATTTTTCATTAATCACCATTTAGTACTGCCTTAGTTTAAAGATGTTTCAAAGATGCTCAAAGAAAATATGCCCATTTGTATTTCTTGAAGATCTCTTCTTGTTTGCTTCTATTGCCTCATAAAGCTTCAATCTTTGGGTAATTTTGTATTCCTAGTGCTTCTTTTTTTAGTTGGGTATGCTTAATATCATAAATCTTTGAGAAGTAACCGAGCTTTTTTGGAAAGTTTTGATATGAAGATAAGTTTGTGTTTTGTTTGAATGTGACTTGAGTGGGACTTGTTTATGAAGTTTCAGAATTTCATAGGTTCAAGAAATTAAATATTTGTTTGGTGGGGATCATCACTTTGTTGAGAATATATATTTTTACATATTCTTGTGTTTGGAGCTGTTTCAATTTGAGGTGGGGAAGATTTGTGATTTCTATGCAGTTCTTGTACTTAAAGACAATCTTAAATATTAAAGAATTGAAATAAACTTCAGATAGAGTGACATTCTCTTTGCACTATCATATTTTAAGATTCTTGTCTGCTTTTAAAGGGAGGATGTCTAGGATGTGCAGAAACATTTTGCTAGTCTAGCTGAAAAGTGTTTTATATTGGGGTGCTTAAAAGACTGAACCCACTTGAGCTTGATTTCTGCTTCATTGCTAGGTTTTCATGTGTGGGATTAATTGTGCAGGCAAAGAAAAGTCCTTTCTTGAGTCTATTCTTAGAGCTATTGTTTTGGTGGGAGGGTCTTTTTAGCTGGGGTTTGAGGTTTGTAAGAGATGATGGCAATGTCCTGCAAGGATGGGAAGGGAGTTATGGACAATGGTAAGTATGTCCGATACACACCGGAGCAGGTTGAAGCCCTTGAGCGTGTTTATCATGAATGCCCAAAACCCAGTTCTATTCGTCGCCAGCAGCTCATCAGGGAGTGCCCGATACTGTCTAACATTGAGACCAAGCAGATTAAAGTTTGGTTTCAGAATCGAAGGTATAATTGATTCCCATTTAAATATACATCAGGAAACCTTAAGTTTCTCTTGTTAATTGATTGATCTGTGTAAATATTACATTATGTGATCGATTTGTATATAATAATAAAGAGCCACCTGTGATTACAATAAATCTTTATGTTTTACCAAAATAGAATTCTGTTGTGGTTAATAAGATGTAATTTGTAATGTTGTTATTCAGATGCAGAGAAAAACAGAGGAAAGAGGCGTCACGACTCCAATCAGTGAACAGAAAACTTAATGCTATGAACAAGCTCTTGATGGAAGAAAATGATAGATTGCAGAAGCAGGTGTCACATTTGGTGTATGAGAATGGCTACTTTCGTCAACATACACAAAATGTGAGAGTTTGAAGCTATCTTTAAGGCTAAAGCTATTGTCACCAAGTTTTCTGATTTAAGTTGCATTTTAATGATTATGGGGGGCTATTTTGTTGCAGGCTGCCCTTCCCACTAAAGATTCCAGTTGTGAATCTGTGGTTACAAGCAGTCAACAACACTTGACATCTCAGCATCCTCCAAGAGATGCTAGTCCTGCAGGGTTAGCGGAGCTTTAGATGCTTATCAATCATATTGCTATAGTGCTTTTGTGAAAGCCAAATTGCTTATAACTGTGTCTGGTTTACAATTTTTAAATTTTTTATATTATTTTCAGGCTTTTGTCCATTGCAGAAGAGACTTTAACAGAGTTTCTTTCAAAGGCTACTGGAACAGCTATAGAGTGGGTCCAAATGCCTGGAATGAAGGTAATACATGCAAACAATATTACTATCTAGTAGCTTTTCAATCTGGGGAGTGGGAGCAGGGGATTCATCTACTGTATTGTCTGTCATACAGATACGTAGTAAATATATATTCTTTCACTTATGTTCATCGAACCATTTTTTCTTGAGACTGTAAACAGAATGTCATTTTGTATTTATATTATTAGAAAGCATATAAAAAGAAGTAGAATGTAAATTAAAAGGTGTTACTGCAAGAACAAAAGTGCCATCTGTTCAGGTTACATTTGGATACATCTAATGGGAAGACAAGTGTCTAATTGTTTAATCTAACACTCATTGTTAGTCGGCTAAAATAATTTTCATGTCCCTTGTTCATAGCCTGGTCCGGATTCCATTGGAATCGTTGCTATTTCTCATGGTTGCCCTGGTGTGGCAGCACGAGCCTGTGGCCTGGTGGGTTTAGAGCCTACAAGGGTAAGTACTTTGCTCTTGGTGTTCATTCCTACTTGATGATGCTCTGATTTTGAGCTTATGAGAAGACTACTTTTTCTGTATTCAGGTATCAGAGATCCTCAAAGATCGTCCAGCTTGGTGTCGCGATTGCCGAGCAGTGGATGTTCTGAATGTGTTACCCACTGCCAATGGTGGCACCATTGAAGTGTTATACATGCAGGTAGTTGATACTTAACTTGTAATTGCTAACAGAGGTTAATTATTTTCTGTTTCTGTGTAATAATAACCTTTTAAGTATCTTTTTCATTGTAGCTATATGCGCCAACAACTTTGGCTCCGGCTCGTGACTTTTGGCTATTACGTTATACTACTGTCATGGAGGACGGGAGCCTAGTGGTATGTAAATCTTATGGTTCAACCTTGATTTGAGTACAAGTCATTCTGGACATTCCTCAAATTACCAATTTGCATCCTTCTCCTGCTTACCTTGACAATTGGCTGATGTCCCGCCTAGGTATGTGAAAGATCTCTTAGCAATACTCAGAATAGCAGCATGCCACCGGTGCTTAGTTTTGCACGAGCTGAAATATTGCCCAGTGGATATCTTATCAGACCTTGTGATGGAGGCGGTTCAGTCATTCACATTGTCGATCATATGAATTTGGAGGTATGTAAAGCAATTAGCTGCTAATTAGATACCAGACTGTTGCTACTTGTTATAATTATGTCATTATGAAATATACTAGGCATGGAATGTGCCTGAAGTAATGCGACCATTGTATGAATCCTCAACAGTACTTGCTCAGAAGACTACAATGGCGGTATGACTTCATCTCTTCTACCGATGCATTTAGAGTTTTCTTCTTTATTTTGACAACTTCACCTCTTGATTCTCCGTCTTAATTTTTTTCCTGCAGGCTTTACGACATTTGAAGCAGATATCTCTGGAGGTTTCTCAGTCTAGTGCCGCAAATTGGGGCCGCCAACCTGCAGCTCTAAGAGCACTTAGCCAGAAATTGAGCAGGTTAGTATATCTTCCATTATTAGTAACATTGATGCATTGCGTTGCTCTATTATACTAATTGTATCAAATATGGCAGGGGTTTTAATGAGGCAATAAATGGATTTGCTGATGAGGGATGGTCCTTGATGGGATCTGATGGAATGGATGATGTGACTATCCTTGTGAACTCTTCTCCAGACAAACTTCTGGGTTTGAATATGTCCTTCTCAAATGGACTTCCATCCATCGGCCATGTAGTGCTATGTGCAAAAGCTTCAATGCTTTTACAGGTTAGCTGCAAATCATGTTTTCATTCGACTGATTTTCTAAAGACTGTCAAGTGAAATTATAATCATCTATTGGAATATCCTTTTTATTCCCTTAGCTACTCACCAAGTACCTTCTATCACTAATAATGCACTGTCTGGTGTTTCAATTACATTTCTGGGACATGTTTTGTTTCAGTTAGTGATATATACCTTGTAATGTGGGGTGGGATGAGTCTTTTCCACTTTAAAATTTCTGAATCCTCTAATGTATTAGTATTTATCGACAATATCTTAGAATATCTGAAGTACACCAATGGTTTAGCAAGAGGTAGTTCATTTCTTATATATTGCATACACTGACTGATACACATACACATTTGCATTGCATTACCACAGGCTCACTATAATTGTTTTTGTTCTAACATACCTATTCATCCAGAATGTGCCTCCTGCAATACTCGTAAGGTTTCTGCGAGAACACAGATCAGAATGGGCTGACTGTAATGTCGACGCATACTCTGCGGCAGCTGTTAAAATTGGACCTTGCAGCTTCCCAGGGTCTCGAATGGGAAATACCGGGAGTCAGGTTACTCTTCCACTGGCTCACACTATTGAGCATGAAGAGGCAAGTAGTGTTTTTCATTCTTTTTGGGATGTCACATGCATTAATTTATGTGATTGAGACCATTAAAACTAAATGGCATTTTTTTTGAGCTTTTAGTTGCTGGAGGTTGTCAAGCTGGAAGGTATGGTCCCCTGCCCTGAAGACTCGATAATGCCTAGAGACATGTTTCTTTTACAGGTGTGGTTCTAACATTTCCTTTTTGTTTGGGTAGTGTTTACTCATCCAATAGAGTGGCTGTGATATTCAATAAACATATGATTTACAATTCTACATCCACTTAGATTTTTGGTAGTACTGATTTTTCATATATTTTTGTTTGTCTTTATAATGATGTTATCACTTGCTAATGTTTCCTTTTTCTTTTATTTTTCATATGGCAGCTGTGTGGTGGAATGGATGAAAATGCATTTGGAACGTGTGCTGAACTCATATTTGCTCCCATAGATCCTTCTTTTGCTGATGATGCACCACTTTTACCTTCTGGTTTCCGTATCATATGTCTGGACAGTAAAAAGGTTTGTGCGATCACTGTATTCCCTTCCCCGTCCATTTTTTTTTAGCTATAGCCATCGGTGCAGAGAAAATTTCAATATTTTTTTTTTATTTTGTATATGTTTCAGAGACACTTTAATGATTCTCTAAAAATATAAATTATGCAGGAGTCATCCAGCCCTAATCGCACCCTTGATCTTGCTTCTGCTCTTGAGGTCGGGTCGGCAGTTAGTAAAGGATTTGGCGAATATAATGATGGTAGTGGCAGTACAAGATCTGTGATGACGATAGCTTTTGAATTTGCATGTGAGAGCCACATGCAAGATACCGTGGCATCTATGGCTCGCCAATATGTTCGCAGCGTTATTTCATCAGTTCAGAGAGTAGCATTAGCATTATCTCCATCTCATTTAAATGTATATGGTAGTCTTCTGCCATCACTCGGGACTCCAGAAGCACAGACACTAGCACGATGGGTTTGCCATAGTTACAGGTTTGTCACATTTCTTGTCCAAATAAAGTTGATGTTATTAATAACATTTCTTGTCCAAATAAAGTTAGATGTTCTTAAAATGAGTTATCTTAGTTTTGTGGTATACATGAAACTTACCGTGATATATATAGCCAACTTTACTCTAGTTGGAATATATACAAATACTTCATTACAACAGTTCCAAGTTTTCTTCCATAGCACCCATCTGCTGATGCAATAGACAGTAGCAACTTACCATATAATAATGTGATACGTAGTTAGTGATGGCCCATACTATAAGCTTGCTATGATTTTTCCACTATATTACTATTCAAGATGGTACAGTATGATATATGAGCACATAGCTACAGAAGCAGCAGCCTTCCTTATATTAACTGGTCTTATCTTATGATACACAGTAACACAACAGTTTAAATCGGAGGACATCTATACATTATATCAAGCATCTTTGTTTTATTGTGTCTACTGTTTATGCTAAGCCTTGTACTGATTCTATACAGCTGTTCTTAGCATTAATGTATATTGATGCGTGATAGGATGATCTGTCTTTAGTAATTAGCTCTATGTGCTGTCTAACTACGAGTTTTTTAAATTTGTGAAATGTAAAAGTTGGTGTTTTGTCTCTTTTAGGTGTTACTTGGGTTCGGAGTTAATTAAAACTGCTGGTGAAGGAAGTGATTCTATCCTCAAAACTCTGTGGCATCACCCAGACGCAGTCCTTTGCTGCTCCATAAAGGTTTGCTTTTTTCTTCTTCTTTTCCTTCTTATTATATAAATATCAGTATATCATTTTCTAACTGTCTTAAGCAGCAGTGTGTTAAGTAATGGTTGTGACTATTGTATTTGTTCCTTTATCATTCTAGTAGCTGAATGCTTTGCACATGTATACAGAGTACACAATAGCTCTACTGCTCTTTAGTCTTAACATAGTTATTCACATGCATAGTACGTACAAGTTCTAGCATTCTGAACATGTGTTATCCTTGTCTAATAAAAGTTTAGTGGGATGTGATCACTTACTTTGAAGTGCATAATGCAATATTTATATTAGAATCTATTTATCAAGTTATAAAATTTTGCAGGCAATGCCAGTTTTCAATTTTGCAAACCAGTCTGGTCTTGATATGCTGGAGACGACCCTAGTTGCCCTTCAGGACATTACTTTAGAGAAAATCTTTGATGACAATGGAAGAAAGAGTCTTTCCTCCCAACTACCACAGATAATGCAGCAGGTGAGTTATATATCTTTGAAATTAAAAATAATGCGGAAAAGTATTAGACTAAAAAACCAAAAAAGATAGAATAGAAAATAATGAGGCAACCATTATAGCTTCAAACACTGCAACGCCTTACATACATAATGGCTTAATCACATTGTAACACGACATGATATGTTTTTTTGTTTACATCCATCTGCCAGGGCTTTGCTTGCCTTCAAGGCGGCATATGTTTATCCAGCATGAGCAGGCCAATCTCGTACGAACGCGCATTGGCATGGAAAGTGCTGAACGAAGAAGAAAACGCCCATTGCATATGCTTTATGTTCATCAACTGGTCATTTGTCTGAGTAGACTTTTCTGCTCTTAGACATTTACCCTTGTATTTCCTTTTTTGCTTAGTCCTACAAAACTTGTAAACTCATTTCCTTTCATGTTGATGATGATGGTCTAAACTCTGAAGGATAAAACTTCAGTTAGCACTGCTTGATTTAGGACTTGGATTTATGTATGCAGTTGTTTCTCCATGCAGTGTCTTCATAATTAAAAATATTCCAACATTTGCAGCTTCTAATAATTTTCAAACTCTTCCATAAAATTTGCATATATTCCCGTGATGATTATACCCTACCTCCCTCCGTTTCTTTTTACATGTCACTATGAACAGCGGAAATTACTTGCAGATCCTATTTACATGACATGCTTTTACTTTGTGGAGCAGTATACTTTTAAAGTTATTGATTGGAACGTACAAGGCAGCTGTCTGCAATGAAGAAATCTTCTCAGCTAAGAAACGCGGGAGTGATTTGTAATAGTCCTACTCCTAACTAGAAAAAATGTTGTGAATTCTTTCAATTAGCACATGCTTTAATTTATTTAAGGAAAGAAATCACATGGCTAATTTGCTACGGCAGCCGTCTTTGCATAATGCATAATAATATTCATGCGAAAAATATGTGTAATAGCGGCACCAATCACAAACAATTCACACTACACAAGCACACGGTTCAACTTTTTTAAAGAAAGACGGTTTGATATATTTTTTGTGATAGGCGGTTTGACTGAATGCAGTAGTGAAACTTTATAGAATATTCCCTCCATCAGTCCATCTTCGATAAATTTGTTTGGTTTTTCAATAATTAAATTGAGCAATATTTAATTATAAATATTTTGTTATATATTTTAAAATTAAAGCTACATTTTAAAATAAATCAAATATATTTTTTGTAATATAATTTTTGAAAGTTTTTAATTATAAAATGTGTAATTATTGATTAAAATCCGATCATTGGTTAAATATTAAAATAAGATTAGTATTTTAATACGTGAAAGAATATCTTTTTCCAAAATGAGCTTTATGAAAATATCTCTTACAAGCTTTGAACGTATAGTTCTCATGCTAGTAGTACAGTTTTTAGGCCACTAAAATTGCCCCACCGTAACAGAAATTACGATGGGCTGTATTTGGGGCACGACATTCTGCTTAGTGCGTACAAAAAAATAAATAATTTATTCGCATTGAGTGCAACAAACTTGTATCCAATCACACACCACATTATTTTCAACATTTAGCAAAAACCAAAAAGTAAGAAAATAAACAGCTCATCAGTTTGCTATTACTACAATCAATTACGTGTCGTCAGATTCGAACCAATTTTGGGGCGTTTGGCAATTGGCACTGTAACCTAATGAGAATCAGAAATTAAAAAGTAAATAAATTATGAATGGCATATAACGAGAATGGAGACGACAAATTACTAGTGTAATAAAAATGATGACATTTCTATACTTCTATTACAAATAACTTAATTTTTTTTTTTTTTGAAACATTTATCATATAGACACTGATGGGGAAAATTCCAATTGATGTTAATTACACTCATTGCTCATTAATCATCAATCAATCAATCATTCATATATTTTGTCGGAGCCAGTCCAAACCAACTAAAGGTGGTAGAATTTCATAAATATATATTATTCGATGGAATTTGATATTTATATCTTCGTATTTTCATTTACAAATTATTCGATCAAGTTTTTTTCGGAGTTAAACAATTGTCCGGGTTGAACGTGTTGAGTCACAATTCCATGATTGATAATTGAGCATGCACGAGAAGAGTTAAATATTTAAAGTTTGGTCACACACAAAAGCACTACCCTAGGGTTTGCTTTCGAAATGAGGTGCTGTTTTGCACCTTTTCTTGCCTTTATATACTTTCCTCTCCTCCCCCTCAGCTTTCTGCATACACAAAAAAAATAAAAAAATTCAATCATTCATCTCAAAACTAAAGGAAATTAAATGGAAGAAAGTGGAGCAATGGCAGCTAAAAGAGTATGGAGCATGGTACGTGCATTGTATTTCATGTTCCGTAAAGATAAATCCCACAAAAAAATCATGCTCGATATCAAAATGATGCTGAAGCGCGGCAAGCTAGCCCGAAAGGCCTTTCAGAGCCTCATGTTTAACCAACATGACAAGATGACTATCGCAGACAGCCAACAGCAACTCTCTGTTTTACCTGGAGAGTACATATTCAGCTGCAGTGACACGCCTCTCTTTCGCCTTCACAGCAGGCGCAATGGCAGCACCAGTCACCGCTTCTTCTCATGTGCTCATGCCACGCCTACATTGGAAGATGGCGACGAGATGAGTGTGAATGTCGCGGTGAGGAAGGCGCTGGAGATGCTGCAAAGTGATCATGAGGTGGTCAGGAGTCCGGTGGGGAGGATACCGGACTCGCTTTACCGTATAGGTGAAGTGCATGAGGAGGAAAGTTGCGTGGATGAGGCTGCTGAGGAGTTTATACGAAAATTCTACAAGGATCTGAAGAAGCAAACATAATTTATTTGTAATTAATTAAGATAATAATCATCAATATTTTCTCACATGATTGGAAGAAGGAAATGACTATAGCTACCTTAACTAAGAAAATTTAAAGTTCAGAGTTGCAGGCTGGTCAATTTTTGAGAGATCTTATTTCTGTTATACATGAATTTAGCAGAGGAACCACCATTTTATTGAGAACCTCAAATAAATATACAAATTCCGCAAGCAGAATCTGTTTTATGTAATAATATATTTAACGATATTCTTCGGAACACATATAACTTTCATAATCTTCTATAAAAAATTCGTGATTTTAGTTCCTAAATCGTAAGCGACTGAATCCGTTTTTTAGTTTCTAATAAGTAATACGCAGCGCATCAAAAGATTGATTTTATTTATTATTATTTTATTTTTACCGCAAGAAATCATATACAGGACAGAGCTGCACCAGGAAGGCAGAACGGTGCAGTTGCTATATTTCTCATGAAATTAATTAAACTCGGCTACTTCTATTTATTAATCATTTTAGTTATTCAATAAACTTTGAACATCCATAACAAATTTGATAATTTACGACTTTTCGATTTGAAACAAGTCAAACTCAAGCTCATATTTCTCTTCATAAAACAAAAATAAATAAATATTCATATTAAACCAATATAAAATACACATACCGATAAGTACAAATATAAATGCATTTTTGTAGGAGCTTTAAGATAAAAATTGAAAACAATTTTTGAAGTGCCCGACTTTTTTCATTTTTTAAATAATAATCACAAGTTGAAAATAAAATAGATAATATGTTTGCAAACAGCTCCCATATGAGTCGGTTTCTAAACTTTGCAACCATTAGAATTAGAACTGTCTATTAATGAACCGTACTTGGAATATAATATCATGTTTAATAATTTGGCTCCATTCGATATATTACATAATATATTTAACATGTTTATTTGTTATTCAAAACACCGACCGAATGAACTAATTTATAATAAAGTTACCTGACGAGCGTACAGAAAAAATAGGCATTTTTTAATATTGGATATACTCCAATACGAAAAATAAACTGACTTTGTAAAGGCCGAACGATCAACAATGACTTTCGGATAACTGATCAAGACAAATATATTCTCTCTTCCGGATGCTAATATGGACATACCCAAACTGATCAAAATTATGTATATTTAGTTATAACCAAGCTAGTTATTCGGCACAAAATATGGTTATGCGGATATTGAAAGTCATAAACAAAAAGACAAAGGGAAGATAAAATTATGGAGGAGCTTGTTGCATACTAAGAAAGTATTCTCCAATCTCAAGGGTTTAACAACCATACACGAACAAGTTCTGGGATCTTAGTACTTGAAGATAATGTCAAATTACATTCGCTTAAGCATATACCCTCGTATTAAAATAGAGTTGAGATTAGTTTTCATTTGTCAGTATTGGTCGGTTCAAATAGGAGTATCTCATATTTCTATTACTCTTATTCGACATTGAATGTCATATATATAAAATTACAATTCAACATGTATCTAGCATTCTATAGAAATGTGATAAGTACGTTAAACACTTTGGACCTATAACAAAAACACATTCCGGTGCATCATTTGGACCAAACAAATCTAAATTCCTGCAAGTTGAATCAATCAAATAGAGTCACAGTATATTTTGGGAAAAACTTTTGCAGGAAGATTATGAAAAAATTAAAGGAATAAAAAAAAAATAGGAGCAGACAACTGGCAAATTATATCCCAAAGCTTAACATAGTAACACATCATTCCTAAAGTCAGGGGGAAATAATCTCTCCTACCTTCATGATGCAGGTGTTGTTGAGATCTTCACATGTTTATTCCGAAATAACCACTTCTGCAAGAGTGGAGGTAAGTTATATAATAAACATATTTATGTATAATGAAATCCATTGCCAGCATAGTCTAATGCTCTAAATGAAGTTGGAAGAAGGTAGTAGTGCGAAGGCATAAAATTAAAGGTTATTTACATTTAGCCCTAACAATATTTGTGTTGTGCACAAAACCTCAAAATTAAAATACGTGCTTCCATACCTTCAAGCTTTAATGTTTTTCATTTGTACAACCTGACCCTTTTTTCAAATGTTTCTTGTAAATATTCCCTTCACCGTAAAACATATGTATGACTCCAAATAAATTTCCTTCCCCGAAAAAAGTTGTTGGGTGTCCTGCCATTTTATTTTGCAAACTGTATTAATTGAGCTTTATTTTCTATCCTGCAGTGAAGAATATTTATATAATTAAATTATAAAAAAGGGTCATGGTGTACAAATGTGAAACATATAAGGCATGGAGGTAGATTTTCAAACTTTGAGGGCTTATGTGTACAGAAACGGATACTGTAAGGGCTATAAGATAAATAACCCTTAATGTAAATTCAAATATCTCATGAAGACTGTAAAATATACTTGACATGTATCAAAGGAAGCTAACCTGTTTATGTCGTTATAACTTTTCTTCTTTGTATCAAGTTCAAATATTATATTTCCCAGTGTCACATCAAACAAGAATGCAGATTCTGGACATTGTTAACGAGGAGACATCCAATTTTTACCAGCACTCCATTCCAGACAAACATCTATTGACAAACGAAAAAATAAAATAACTTCAATCTTCTTACAAAAAGATAAGGAATATTGGTGTGGTTAACAAAGCATTACGACACTAGACAGGGAACCAGATATTACTGAATCAGAACTTGTGGGAGATAAAGCAAGTGCAATTTAGCTAGCTGGCTGAATTTTAGAACAACAATTTGTCTTTCTTTTTGTACACACATAATTGACTCGAATGACATGTCCTAAAATTACTATAAAACAGCAATATGATATTATAGAAGACCAATGTTAGTTGAGATAATATTTGGATCATTACTTTTAAGATGAATGATACATTTACGCACATCGACTATGTATACAGATAAGCTGAAGAAAAAATTTTGGGGGTGAACTTAACAAGGTATTCTCTGCAAGCAATTTTAACTTTTATTCTGTAACACATTCTCAATATTATAAATATGACTACAATCTGGTTTCTTATGGTGATAAACATGTCACTAAAAATATAATAATGAAATGCAAACATTAAAACTCGAATAATCAATCACATCAAAGAAGAAAACAAATGGCTTGTTGGCCTCTATGGAAGCAAGAAATATAAAGTGATATTGATGTAGATGCATGTATATATAGTGTGGATCCAGCGAATGATCATCGCTGGAGAGACAGAGAAAAAAAGATTGACATATATATACTCAGGGACTGAGGATGGCAAACTGTAATATGGAGGACACATTTGGATCCTCCAAAACAACAGTTAGTAAAACAGTTCAACATACTAGTGTAAAGAAAGACGACGAAAATGATGCAGTGGTGCACAAAGAGATGAATACCCATGATGGAAAAATATTTATTGACAAGTTCTTTGAGATTCCAGAGGAAGACAATGATAAGTTCTTGAGAAAGATTAGAACACGGATGGACAAGTAAGTGCTTTACTCAATCACTGATAGGATGTAGACTTTGATACCATTACGTATGTATATATGACAGCAAATTCCTACTACCTTTATTAACTCGATTTGGCATGAGTTGGTGTAGAGCAGGGATTGACTTGCCAAAAGTAGAAGTCAGGTTTCAGAATTTAAGTGTGGAAGGCAATTGCTTGATCGGAGATCGAGCACTTCCCACCTTGCCAAATGTTGCTTGGAATGTTGCCGAATCAGCCCTGAGTGGCTGCCTTGGGATTAAATTAGCAGGGCAAGCAAAACACATGATTCTAAAAGATGCAAGTGGCATCATTAAACCAGCAAGGTATTGGCATACACTTAAATACATATATCGATAAACATACATATGAACAAGATGCATGCAAAGATCGACTATACTAAGATTGATAAATATATCGACAGATATTAGTGAATCCCCTCAAAATTTTCAAATGTTGTGACAGGATGACACTCCTACTAGGCCCACCTTCTTCTGGGAAAACAACCCTCTTATTGGCTCTTGCTGGCATGCTGAACTCTACCTTAAAAGTTAGTTACAATCTCCTTTTTTTCATACCTCTTTATGTCTTGGTTAAAAAAAATTCCTAATGACTTGTCTCGATATACAGATTTGTCAAACATTTTTGAAAACTGTATAAAAAAGCTCTTATTTTTGTACCACACATTCCTTGCTACAGGTTACAGGCGAAATCACTTACAATGGGTATAGACTGGACGAATTTGTGCCACAGAAAACATCATCATACATTAGCCAGACTGATATTCATGACGGACAAATGACCGTAAAAGAGACCTTAAATTTTTCTTCCAGGTGCCAGGGTGTTGGACCACGATATGGTACTTTATTAAGCTTGCAAATGAAGTCCTTCACATTATCAGCCTCATTTATCACTACAATTCATCTGCTAGTAGGTAAATATTTCAGTTGATATTATGGAAATTGATCACTATAAAAAAATTGTAGAACTCCTAACTGAGCTTGAAAGGAAGGAAAAGGAAGCTGGGATAGTTCCTGATCCTGAGGTTTCTTATTTCATGAAGGTACTATATTTAGTCATGCTATTCCTAAGGGAAAACATACGGTAATTTTCCAAGTGCAATTGCTTTTTATTGACTTTGTATTGTTAAACTTTTGACTGTCAAAGCAAACAGCAACAGGAGGAGTTGAAAACTGTTTTATTACAGAGTATACTCTAAAAGTAAGTTGGGACACTTTTGTTTAAATAAATATTAGATAAACTTGCTTAAATGTGTTGGGACTTTTTATACTTCCCAACAAAACGTCCTAATATATATAAAAAGTATATGTAACTATGTCTTCTTACTACCGACTACTACAGATCTTGGGACTTGATAAATGCCGAGACACTATTGTGGGGAATGAAATGCACCGAGGAATATCAGGGGGCGAGAAAAAGAGAGTCACTATAGGTCAATTTCTTCCCATTTCCTTTGTATTATCCCTAAATTTCGACAACAGTTTGAAAGGATCTAATTGCTACTAATTTCAAAAAGTGACATCAGAGCTAATCAACAATGTACTAAATGATGACTAATTTCTAAGAAAAGGATGATGCTTATTTAAGTAGTCACTGTTGCTAAAGCAGAAAAGAGTTCACCTAACCAACTTGCCTGGAGTTAGATTGTGCTTAAAAGTTAACAGTTTCTTCAGAATGTTCTTGTCAAAATTCAGGAAATTTATATGCGTTCAGATTTTTGTCATAATTCACAGGGTAAACTAACACCTCGTACACAACAATGTTCAACACACACACACACACACACACACACACACACACACACACACACACACATTGTGAAATTTTGCTTGCTTAACCAGTGTGCATCATTTCATTAAAAAGAACAAGCAATTACAGATGTTCAAACTTCAAATATTGTTTAGTTCATCTTATAAAATGTACTTACAGGAGAGATGATTGTTGGGCCAACAAAGACTCTATTTATGGACGACATATCCACAGGCCTTGACAGCTCCACAGCATTTCAGATAGTGAAATGCTTGCAGCAGATTGTCCACCAGACAGAAGCTACAGTGTTAATTTCCCTCCTTCAGCCAGACCCAGAGATATTCAATCTCTTTGACGATATCATTCTCTTATCAGAGGGGCAAATTGTCTATCAGGGCCCACGAGAGCATGTCATCGATTTCTTCGAGAGCTGTGGATTCAAGTGTCCAGAGCGAAAAGGAATTGCTGACTATTTGCAAGAAGTAAGTAACAATGTGTTATTGTAATCATTACCAACAAAAGTGTCATTAAATAGTTGACCATATGCAGAAGATTGTTTACTGTATGGATATGCATCCAATCCAAAGAAATATATTAACTACATAATATATAATTATGCAAACAAGTATGCAACATATGTGCTAGAGAAAAGTTCACTGGACATAATTACGCAAAAAACTGTTACAGAGGAAACTGGTGTACCTGGTTCTTCACTTTAAATCCAGAACTGCTTTATATTATATCAGTTCAGGCATGGTCTGAAGATATTTGTTGGATTCAGGTTACCTCGAAGAAGAATCAAGAGCATTACTGGGCTGACAGAACTCAAACTTATAAATACATATCCGTCGTTGAATTTGCAGCTCGATTCGAAAGTTTTCATGTAGGCTTGAGACTTGCAGATGAGTTGTGTGTAAAATATGACAAGGATAGAATGCAAAAGGGTGCTCTTGTGTTTAAGAAAGATTTGGTTTCTCAGAAGGAGCTGTTGAAGACCATATTTGGCCGAGAATGGTTACTATTCAAAAGGAATTCTTTTATCTACGCATTCAAGCTGGTCCACGTAATAATTCTAGCGTTCATCACTGCAACAGTGTTTATGAGGACTACATCATACACTAGGAATGAGGATGACGGTGCAGCTTATATTGGCGCTCTTACATTTGTAATAATGAGCAATATGTTTACTGGTTTTTCAGAACTTGCAATCATCATGCAG
Organism: Daucus carota subsp. sativus; assembly: GCF_001625215.2. Lineage (NCBI taxonomy): Eukaryota > Viridiplantae > Streptophyta > Magnoliopsida > Apiales > Apiaceae > Daucus > Daucus carota. The sequence goes on from NC_030382.2 coordinate 50,964,123, forward strand.
CGACTTCCTGTGTTCTTCAAGCAAAGAGACCATCTGTTCTACCCACTGTGGACCGTTACACTTCCAACCTTTGTGCTAAATATTCCAGTATCTTTATTAGAATCTACAGTTTGGTTGGCAGTAACCTATTACACCATTGGATTTGCCCCTGAAGCTAGCAGGTAACTTTAGAGTAAATGCCCCCCATCTACAAACAAGTTCCAATAGGTTTTACATAAGTAAAATTTTCTATGTGGGGTAATTTTATTTAGTCAAGCTGCCCTAACATTTGCTACAAGAAAAGGACGATTTATCTGGTGTGTGTGTTAACTTTTCAGGTTCTTCACCCAACTGTTCTTGGTATTTCTAATCCAACAGATGGCTGCTGGGTCATTTAGGGTTGTTTGTGGAGTGGGTAGAACCAACGTCGTGGCAAACACTGGTGGAAGTCTCGCTCTGCTACTACTATTTCTTTTGGGTTTCATCCTTCCACGAGGTTGATAATGATATCTGCAAATGATCATGTCCTATGTCGACAGAATAGATAAGTAAATAATTTAGAGACCATATAATTAAAGATGGATTCACTAGAAAGGACAAGCAACAATAAAATAGAATGCTACATTCTAAAAGATATCAACATCTCACATATAGATTTGAATACCAACCCAGATACTTATGTAAAATGAACACGTAAGTTAATTCTCTTGTCGTCAACAGGTATTGAGTTGAATTATCAGTTTTCCGATTACTAAAACGTAAAATTCAATAAGTCGTAAAAAATTTATATTACTAATGGTAACCTGATCCAGTACAATATTAAATATGTTGAGCTGCCAATCTATAGATTAGATAATCAAGTTCGCTTCTTGTTACAAAAAACTAGTTCTTGTGTCAGAGTAAACCAAGATACAGGTATATTTCTTTAATAAAATAAATCTCAACTTACAATGATCTTCAACTATATGACAGACGAAATTCCAAATTGGTTAGACTGGGCATACTGGTTTTCACCTATACCTTACGCTTTTAGTTCCCTGGCTAGTAATGAGATGCTTTCCCCAAGGTGGACCAACAAAATGGTAAGCACTTCCTACTATGCTTTCACTTGTATATGATAGACTACTATCAACTTAACAATATTGATATAATTTGTCAATGTCATAATGGAAGTTCCTAAGCTGACGCATACTACACAGGCTTCAGATAATGTTACCAGCTTGGGAGTGGCAGTGTTAAAGAGTTTCAACTTCAGTGCAAACCCAAATTGGGTTTGGGTATCTGCAGCTGCTCTCCTCGGATTCGCAATTCTTTTCAACATACTTTTCACCTTCGCTCTGACCTTTTTGAGAAATCGTAAGAAATGAGTTTCTGTATAATTTAACGGATTGCCTAAATTCACCATTGTAGTAGCTGACAAGTGCTTTTGTTACTATACCAGCTACTGATCATAGACAAGCAACAATATCTAAAGTGACAGGAAACGATGAATCAAGAAACCATCAAATCGAGTTACTCCCAAATCCTAGATCCAGTTCTGGAAACATCCCAAGTAAAAAAAATGAATCTCTATCTGATACAGAACAGGTTAAAGTAAAACTGTATTTGCTTACATGAGCTGATTTGTTATAGGAGAAATCGCAATCCAACAAATTAACGGATCCAATTTCAAAGAAGCAAGCAGACAAGATTCAAGCCTTGAGGGCGTGCATGCTGTTAATCCCAAGAGAGGAATGGTCCTTCCATTCACAGCACTTAACATGTCCTTCAATGCCATAAGTTACTTTGTGGATATGCCACCGGTTTGACCTCTCCCTCCCTCCCTTTCTCCCTCTCTCTTTCTCTCTCTATCCTCTTCCACTCCCCCCCCCCCCCCCCCCCCCACCCTCTCTCTCTCTCTCTCACACACACACACAGAGTCACGTGAGAACCTACATGGGCGCAAACTACCATGACTAGTTTCCACTTTAAAGTTCTTATATGTAACTGTTAGTTTAGGCAACTTTTACTAGATAACTATCATTCAACTCTAATAGTCCGCTTCTCTAATGGAAACAATTTATTTTATTTCGAAAGATAATGAAGGAAAAAGGAATGAAAGAAGATAAGCTCCAATTACTTGAGAAAGTTACTGGTGCATTTAAGCCTGGAGTTCTAACAGCGCTAATGGGAGTTACTGGGGCTGGAAAGACAACATTATTGGACGTTCTATCGGGAAGGAAGACAGGAGGGCATATTGAAGGTGATATTAGGATTTCTGGATTTCCTAAAAGACAAGAAACTTTTGCTCGAATATCCGGATACTGTGAACAAAATGATATCCACTCACCTCAAGTTACAGTTCATGAGTCTTTAATTTACTCGGCCTTCCTGCGGCTACCTACAGAAGTAAGCAAGGAAGAAAAGATGGTAAGAACACAATGATTTAATCTTACAATTCCAACATAAAAGGGGATAGAGATTGTAGACTACACTAACTATTTTCTGATTTTTCAAAGATGTTTATAGATGAAGTAATCAGTCTGGTGGAACTAGACAATCTGAAGGACGCTATTGTGGGCCTTCCAGGGATCACTGGTTTGTCAACAGAACAAAGAAAGAGATTGACAATAGCTGTGGAGCTTGTTGCTAATCCATCAATCATATTTATGGATGAACCAACTTCTGGTCTTGATGCCAGAGCAGCAGCAATTGTAATGCGTACAGTTAGAAACACAGTGGACACTGGGAGAACTGTTGTTTGCACAATTCATCAGCCTAGTATTGACATCTTTGAAGCATTTGATGAGGTAACAGTGAAAACTTTTGTATTTAGCATTTTAGCTCTCTCAGCCCACAGTGTTCCTGATATCATATTTTGCATCAGTTGCTTCTTCTTAAGAGCAGAGGACAAGTGATCTACCATGGACCGCTGGGCAGAAACTCTCATACAGTAATCAGATATTTTGAGGTACTGGTCTTCTTTATAATCACTTAATAAACCATGTGATAGTTTTAAACTTTCTTTTGTTTTTCTACCTTAAGAAAAGTAAGAGTTTCACCACCTACTACAGGAGATTACCGGGGTGCCAAAAATAAAAGAAGAATACAATCCAGCGACATGGATGCTTGAAGTAAGTTCGGTCGCTACAGAACACCGTCTTGGGGTTGACTTTGCCAGACACTACAAATCATCAGCATTATACCAGTAAGTATATAACTTATACTCTAATAGCATTGTATATGAGGTATCATGTTGAAGCTCTGAGAGATACGTGTAACAATGAGCAGAAGAAATAAGGTTCTAGTTGAGCAGCTGTCTAAACCTTCTCCAGGAGCTAATGACCTTCACTTCCCTACCAAATATCCTCAGTCTACATGGAAGCAACTGGAGTCCTGCTTATGGAAACAATGGGTTAGCTATTGGAGAAGTCCTGATTATAACCTTGTTCGATACTTTTTCACCTTGACTAGTGCACTTATTGTTGGGACAGTTTTCTGGAAAGTTGGTGAAAGGTCTGTCTCAACTCTTACTCTAGTACATTATTCTATTAATACATTATGCTTAGTAATATTCCATATAAAAAGTAGAACCAAATGGTTCTCTACAAGACTTCATATAAGATGGTTCTCAATGGAACAATGTCACACACACACACACACACACACACACACATATAATAACATAACTGCAATCTAATTACCTATTTAAATTTGAAGTTTTAAACTATAAATTTTTTGGTAATTGTACATTATTTTACTTGCATTTATTAAATGATAATCCAATTTTAAAAAAATATTACAAGATATTAACTACTATTAATAACCTTCAAAATAACTATAAAAATAAACATATTTCCATTTATTAATTTATTTATCCAATTAAAAATATAAATATTAATATAAACATCATGGCCCGTGCATTGCAAGGTTTACAAGCTAGTAATGATAACTAAAATGCTAAAATAGTATCCTTGTCCCTTCTCGCATGCTAATTCTTCATTTTATGTCAATCATCTAGGAAAAGTAGCCACGAGCAGCTCACCAGAATCATTGGATCCATGTATAATTCTATGCTGTTTATTGGAATAAATAATTGCTTGACAGTACAGCCGATGGTAGCTGTAGAAAGAACAGTGTTTTATCGAGAAAGAGCTGCAGGAATGTACTCTTCAATACCATATGCCATGGCACAGGTGAACACATGACAGTATAAAGACACTGTTGTGCTTGAAAAAAGTTAATGCAAGTAAAACCTATTATGCAGCTAATAGTAATTTGCATATTTTAGAAAAAACAATAAACTGCAATACGTATGTGTAGGTGCACATGTAATAATCAACATTGCATTTTTAGTATTCAATATACATTCAGAATTCCAGTCAAGTTTAGTTCTACCTATACGGTCAGAAACTTTGTTCACCTTGTTAACAGAATTTTTTTATGAAACTGATGCAGGTATGTGTGGAAATACCATATGTGTATATTCAAACAATATGTTATACTATAATAGTGTATCCTATGGTTGGATTTGAAGGGACTGTCACCAAAGTCTGCTGGTTCTTCTTCATCAACTTTTTTACATTTCTCTACTTCATATACTACGGAATGATGACAGTGTCCATCACGCCAAACCCTCAACTAGCAGCAATAGTTTCAAGTACTTTCTTTTCGCTCTTCAATCTTTTCTCTGGTTTCTACATCCCCAAACCAGTAAGTCCTTCTATTTATTACCCTATTTAGTTGTAACAAGGGGACAACCTCTCAATATTAACTTTATTCCTTTCTCTTCTTATTCCCATTTTGAAATCAGAAAATCCCGAAGTATTGGATATGGTATTACTACATATGTCCAATGGCATGGACTGTTTACGGATTGATAGTGTCACAATTTGGTGATGTGACCGAAACAGTCCAAACGATCACATTACCTCATCCAACTGTCAAGGCATATATGGAAGAGCATTTCGGATATGACCCGGATTTCATGGGGAAAGTGGCTATAATCTTGGTTGGATTTCCAGTTTTTTTCGCATTTATGTATGCTTGCTGCCTAAAAACACTGAACTTCCAGACAAGATAGGAACTGCATAAAATGTACTCCCTCCGTCCCCCTGAGTTATATACATTGGGGGACGGGGACGCGGCACGGACTTTAATGCTCTCGTAAAGTATAGTTTTATAACTTATTTTTAAGATTTTTCTTTTTTGAATAAAAGTTCAAATGTTATATTTTTATTCAGAAAAAGAAAATTTTAAAAACAAGTTATAGAACTATGTTTTATATGAGCATTGAAGTGCGTGTCGAGCAGTGAAAAAGAAACGTATAGAATTAAATGGGACAGAGGGAGTAACTTTTTCAAATAGGGAATAATATACTTCAAGAAATCCAAAAATTAGATGATGCCTTGATGAAGAATGAAACTCAAGACAAACATTTTCTAGATTTCTTAAGAGATGGGATTACTGTATACCGAATTTTGCACAAGTTGATGTAAAAATATATTCAATAATTAATACTGCAAATATAGTAGCTTGGCAAAAACTTAACATCATAAAGACAGATAATCTGGTCATACTCCATACTGTATCATCTTTATCCTTCAGTCAATTAGGGTATGGTTATAATAGTATTAATAGAATCTTCATGCGTGATAGAAATTTAATTTTTAAAAAATAAAAAGAAATCTCTTCGAGTCTACACATTATATATTCATAATCAGTGAGCAAGTCTACCAAATCTTCTCATTGTTGTTCTTATTATTTGTTCCTAAATTCTTGACTCAAAATTTTGTCCTACATACTACTTATGTTGAAACTCCACACATAAGAGAATTACCTTACTCTCTGTGTCTCAGCTTACTACTCCAATTGATTTCAGAAATAATTATTACCTAAACTTTAAGGCCATCGTAAGATGAATACAGTACCTACACGATGGAGTTGTCTTGTATCATAGAGTCTGCTGATGTCGAGTACACTATTAACAAAGTTTACAGAACTTCAAATCAAGGTTCAGCAGGTTCATATCATAGGTCAAAGTGACAGAATTAATATAGTACAGGTATCAAAATAAATGAGCTGAGATTAGTCCTAAGCTGTAAAATGCGGTAATAGTACATACTTCAAGGAAAATGTGTGTAGCTCATGAATTACATTATGGAAAAAAAAACTCACATATATGAAATTATTAAATCTTAGTAAGATTGTAAGCAGCGTTATGGCCTACATATCTTTTCCAATTTAAAAGGATCCTATATTGCAGCTACTAAGAACATGTTTAGAATCTCCTAATGTAAGATGCTAATGCTTCCTAATTTCATATCTCAATAACCTAGTATTACCTATAGACTTTACAGATGAGGTGCTTGAGTGATTATATTCAGGCTTATGCACTATTTAACCATCTAAGTATATACTTTTGGACACAAACCACCTTTGTCTACAAACGTCCGCTTCAACCATCACCTTTTGCAGCTTTGTACAGTTCGACCACAACTCCTGTTCTGCAAACAAAAAAACCAGAAGTGGCTTGCACTTGTTTTTTGTAGAGTACCATATAATACAATTACACTTCATTTCTTATGAACACTCCACACTTCACTACATTTCCTCTCTTCTCATCTATACATTAAGCACCACAAGAGTTGGACATCAAATATTATTTGTTCGATTTTTCATCCAGGATCTAGGTGGATCATTAGCTTTGCCACCACCTCCAGTGGGTGTTCCAACTGGAGTGAAGCTGCAACTAGTTGATCCTGTAATTCTGTAAACCATGTTATGATCGGTAGGACGGGTTTTGGTAATAGTGGACGTCGAATATAACTGTTAGCGAACCACTTTAAAGTTTCTGTCAAATCTTCAGAGGAGTTGTTTTATCAATATAATAATACTGCGGGCCTCCACCTCAAAACAAGCAAGAATTTACAGTTGTCCTTGAGGAGTCCATTATCAAACAATTTCTCTTTCCCTTTATTTCTCTGGTTACTATACATTATATTTATGTAGAATCTAATGTCTAACTTCCAAGCGATCTTTAAACTCAAAATCATACATGGCAGAGATCAACCATGCTACTAAGATACCTTTGTAGTCTGTTTTGCTTTCCCTTAAAGGATCTGAGACTGAAAAGGTTTGAGATATATCGAGGATGCTTGATTTATATGGAGACAGCAAGCACTAACAAGTTTCTAAAACTTGTCACCTTTAATAATGCTTCAGACTTTGAGACAATGCTTTGCATACTCTAAGGAGTGTTGCTTGTGCTGAGCTTGTCTTTTGGTCACACGGTCATTCTTCCGTGATAAATTGAGGATGTTAAGGGAGGAGGGGAAGCTGCCTGTTGTGGTCTTTATCCTAAGCTTTCTTATCACTAATGGTGGCTTGTCGCTCAAAAAAAAGGTACAAGATGCTATATACTTCCTGCCTAGCTCTGTATCCAAGAGTATATGTCTTTTTCAATCATTTTAAAAAAAATAGAGCAGATTGCAGTACACAGGGTCATTTCTGCATATATGTCAGCAACTGTGGTCCTTGCCTGTAGCCTAACGGGAACCCTATAACCAGCTTAGTTTAACTTTGTTGCCTCGACATGCTTTTCGGGATGTGCTAAGGGGGAATTAGATAAACGTTTGGTTATAGATTAAAAAAGTCATAGTTCAAATGTAAAAATATATCTATCTATGATGCATAATCGATATTTGGTTTAACTTTAACTTTTTGCATTTCCACAGAATGAATCCCATCAGAGAAAATAAACTAGAAAGCTGCATTGGTTGTCTCAAGAAAGCAATGACAAACAGGTCATCTTCGTCTTCGAAATAATATAATAGGGTTAAGTAGCAATCGGTAATCAGTGATAGGCTGGTGAATATTTATAAAAATTTCCCGGTACCCAATTTCGGAAAACTAAACACTAAAGCATATGGGAAAAATCTTGCAATACAAATAGACAAATGATAAGTATAAATGCTAAGATAGTTAAGAAAACATGGTCATAACTCATATATATTTGCTCTAAAGTCATAACAACTGAAATTAGCAACACGAAACTATAAGGTTTAGATTTAAACTGAGTCGTATAGGCGACGTAAAAGAAGATAGAGAGAGAAGTACCGTGGGAGCGGCGGCGCCGACGTAAAGAAGAGCAAGAGGAAGGATTACAACTACTCGGACCCGACCCGATTCAAACTTCAAGCTTGGCCTCGTTTTCGTTTTTTTGACAGGGGTTTTGCTGGACTGTATTTGTATATTCGCTGTTCTTGCGGATTAGCATTAAAATTTTCCTAATCTGATTAGGATTGGGATGGGTCGAAAAAATAGAGTACAGTATTTGTTATGGTGATAATTAAAATAATTCGGTTTAAAAGGTTATTTTTGAATAATTAAGATAAATTTTACACAAACTAGCGTAATAATATATATATATATATAATTAAAATTATTATTTTGGTTTTAACTTAAATCTAAATTTAAATTCTTTAAAATATATTTGATATTTGATTTTATAAGTTTGTAAATATAAATTTGTTTTAAAAATTAAATAATGATATTTATAATACCCGATTTGAGCTAGTATATGAACAATTTCTTAAACAACTCAAACTAACACATCACCATAATATGTATACAAGAGGTTCATTTTAATATTGATTTATCTAATATATTATTTGATCAAAATTCGAGATTGATCATGTGGTATTCATTAACTAAGTGAAAATAGCCGGTCTTCGCGGCGGCGTGATAAATTTTGATATAAATCAGTATTATAATAGCATAAAAATTATTATGAATCATCTTCCCGTTAAACATATCACAAATATAAAATATTATAATTAGTATAAAAATTTGTTTAAGTGGTCATCCTGTCAAATACAATACTAATAATAAAATTAACTCGAACCCCCCTTCCCGTCAAAGACAATATTAATCCATAATTATTATTTTTTTGATAAAATTAAATATATTAATTTAGATCAAAATTAGTTTGAGCCGCTCAAACACAATACCAATAACAAAACTTATAATTTAGATACTTTTCCATCAAACAAAATACTAATTGAAAATTTATTATTATTTAGATAATAATTGATTTGGGCCGCCTCCCGTTCCCGTCAAACACAATACTAATTAAGAATCATTTACATTATTATAAAATTAATATATGATTCCTATTTTATATATCCTATTTTTTTTAATTATTTTTATTTTATGATTCCTATTTATTACTTAAAAATTATTATTCTTTTATAGTTCTAATTTTTTTGCTATTAGTTTTTTTTAATGATTATTATCTTTACAATCCCTTATTTTCTATACAGAGTTTAAAAAAAAATATAAGACCAAATTGAAAATAAAAATTGTACGTATTACCTTACCACATTCCCGTCAAACATAATACTAATTGAAAATTTATTATTATTTAGATAAAAATTGGTTTGGGCCGTCTCCCGTGCCCGTCAAACACAATACTAATCAAGAATCATTTACATTATTATAAAATCAATATATGATTCCTATATTATATATCCTATTTTTTTGTTAATTATTTTTATTTTATGATTCTTATTTATTACTTAGAAATTATCATTCTTTTATGGTTCTAATTTTTTTTAATGATTATTATCTTTACAATCCTTTATTTTCCATACGAAATTTAAAAAAAATATAAGATTGAATTGAAGATAAAAATTGTACGTATTACCTTACAAATCTTAAATATAAATTGTATTTTATCTATGATTGTTAGTTTAAATAAATATAATCCTACTCTTTTTAAGGTTCTTAGATAAAAAAAGAATTGTATTATCTTTGGAATCCAAAAAAAAAAAAGAATTGTATTAACTTTTGGAATTCTTGAGACGCCAGAGTTCAATAAGAAAAGAATAATATCACTTTTAGAATTCTTAAACCTGATTTTTTGAATCATAATTATATTTTTTATCCGAAATTTAAGAAAAATTGGAAGACTGAATCGAAGCATTCTAGAGACACCCGCATCCTTTTTTTTAATGATTATTATCTTTACAATCCTTTATTTTCTATACAAAATTTTAAAAAAATATAAGACTAATTTGAAGATAAAAATTGTACGTATTACCTTACAAATCTTAAATATAAATTGTATTTTATCTATGATTGTTAGTTTAAATAAATATAATCCTACTCTTTTTAAGATTCTTAGATAAGAAAATAATTGTATTATCTTTTGAATAAAAAAAAAGAATTGTATTAACTTTTGGAATTCTTGAGACGCCAGAGTTCAATAAGAAAAGAATAATATCACTTTTAGAATTCTTAAACCTGATTTTTCGAATTATAATTATAGTTTATATCCCAAATTTAAGAAAAATCAGAAGACTGAATCGAGCAATTCTAGAGACACCCGCATCCTCCTTTATATATATAAAGAATTGTATTAACTTTTGGAATTCTTGAGACGCCAGAGTTCAATAAGAAAAGAATAATATCACTTTTAGAATTCTTAAACCTGATTTTTCGAATTATAATTATAGTTTATATCCCAAATTTAAGAAAAATCAGAAGACTGAATCGAGCAATTCTAGAGACACCCGCATCCTCCTTTATATATATATATGATATATATTGATGATTGAACTTTCACGGGCATGTATGGATATAAAAAAAAATACTTGGCCAAATTACACACACATAGTTATATCTCCCCTCTTTTTTATAGTTCCTCGACACTAATGTTTAAACTCCTTAATATATTATATAAATATTTATGTCGATTGAACAACATATCCATCATCTTACTAATATCACTAAAAAATATGAATTTAACTCGTAAATCATAGGTAATAAAAAATTTGAAAGATAATTTAATTTATATATATTTGTCAAAATTAAATTATAATAATAAGTCATTAATTTAAGTTTAAGTCTAACCCAAACTCTAATCGATACTATTTGTTTTTGTTTTTTTTTTGATAAAAATGAATCAATTCATTAATTAAAAGTCATACGGCATCTACAAACACAATCGAAATTGGACAGACGCTCAAGAATATCGCTGTTGAATCCTTCCTTCTTGGAGAGGCAACCGAGCGATTTGAAGATGATTTGAATATACACACCTGTTTCCATCTGATTGATTTTCACCTGAGTGTTCTGAACAATTGACCATAGATGCGATCTCATAATAACCTTCAAATCTGAATCAAAACCATGAAAATCATGCCGATCTATAACCTCGGTCATGAAGAACATCAAAACACATCGAAACAAAACAAACCAACTCTCACAAGAAGGAGAGACAAACAAAACCCAAATAAATTGGAACTTATTGAAGAGGAAATAAGATTTCAAACCAAGAACACAGAAAACAAGAAATTGGGGCTTTCCACCGGTGAAAACCGATGGAAACCCCTTCAAAATTTTTCAACGGAGACTAGGGAGGCTAGGGTTTTGAAGGAGAGAATGAGTAAAAAATTACCGATACTATTTGTTAACTTTATTTTTGTGTTAATAAACCGTTTTATATGAAGTAAAGGAGGATGTGATTCATAATTCAGAACACTACTCAGAAATCAAGCTATTTTGCTTAAATTAGAATTATTTTAATATTATTTATATATATATAGTCACTCTTTATAAAATGTTATGTAATTAAAATTATTTAATAAAAAGTTATGGTTAATCATCTACATAGAAAGATCATTATTTTTTTGACAACATTTAATTGAGATAATCAAACCAATAGAGCATAAAAAAGTTTGTTTGGAACAACATGGAAAGAAATTTAAAACACAAAAATTGTCGACGTAGATTATCTTTGCACATTTAAAAATATTTTTATAAAGTGACAAATGTCATGTTCAACGTGATTCTTGACCTTGTAGTTTACTGTTCATCAATTTTCTCACTTGGATTTTGTGAGAGGTATTCTGATTATTAAATTATAAGTCACTGGAAAAGTCAAAAGATCTTTTTTGATAATGTTAAGGTCTTTTTCGTAGTTATATAAAACTTTAGATAGAATAGAGCAGAGCTGAGAATTGGCATTAAACTAAGCTGAATTTGTCTACTTTTGAACTCATTGCTTGAATTATGGCTGTAAACTTATTCAGGCACATAAGACTATAAGAGTAAAATACAGCATTTGAACAAGCTGGCCTGCTTCTGTACTTTCCAAAACACTTACCACCTAAAACAGAAACTTTTGGAATCTTCTATGAAGTACGAGTCTGAGGTTCATCTGATTCACCTGTTTCGATAAAATCACAAGCAAGAACTTCACAATATTAAAATTCAACGAGTCAATCCGAGGAATAATTCAGTTCAACAACGGTAGGAATGAATTTACTGTACCTGTATCCGCATCAATATTGTGCACAAATGGCAATAACACACTTTACTCCAGTTCTGTAGGATAACGAAATATTATCTAGGCGAGTCTTATTACTAATTGCTTTGTCAAATTTCACAACAGCTCTCTGTTTTATTTATGTTCGGACAAGACATTGAAAGGAAAGAGTAGTGCAGCTTCCTAATTGAATCAGGATTAGTTTGCATATGAAAACACAATTTATATGCTTGTCGACATTGTTTAAAAATAATGGTAAATCCTGCTACTAGAAGCCATGCCAGAGACTCACAGTGGCCAGTTTTTGTACTGCAGTGTTCTTGATTTCTCTTGCTCCATCTAAGTAGCGAGTTTTATTTTATCTTGATGTTTTAGGATCAAGGTTATGAACTTGTAGGCAGTGAACCCTAGCCAAAGAATGAAGGAATCTTATGTTTACACTCACATCCCCCCGATTAAATAAGCATTTCGCCAATGCTGCCAAGGGGAAGATCATGAGGGCTCACAATTTTTTTTTAAAATTTATTGAGAATGCTGCCAAGGGGAAGGCTCACAATTTTTTTTTAAATTTATTGAGGGCTCACAATTTTTATATTTATTTATTTATTTATTTTTAATGTAGGAACCCGCTAGGCCCCGGAGGCATAATCACAAATTCTCCTCCCTTCGAGAGTCGAACCTGTGACCAAGGGGATACAAGTCCTCGTTTTTAACCAGCTGAACCAACCCTTGCGGGCCACAATTTTTATTTCATATGTCTTATTCTCATACAGGGACAAGGACCGAGTGTTTAATTTATCAATACAAGAAAGGTACTGGAAAAGATAAGTCCAGAAGGTTAAGCCAGCCTGCAGTACTCTTGTGGTTGTCCAGATTGCTCCCCAGCTGAAGGATCCTGTTCGACTCCTGCCACTACAAAATCAGCAAAAGAAAACAAAACAGGCTCTCCACAAATGTACACATAAATGATGCTTCTGCGGACAGCACATTACTCTACTTGAACCAGCACTACTTTGGTCAGTGGTTCCTCAAATATATTGGCAAAAATATCTGGAAAAACGCAAATAAGAGTAACATAAAATTCAGATTCAAATTGAAGTTAGTATTAGATCATTAGATGGGGGACCGGGAGACTTTTGCAGAAGGGACTGGGAATCTCAGCAGGATAATCAGTCGTAATATGGAAGATACGTTTGGAAGTTCCAGAAAATGGAATAGAGCAAACGACGATGAAGTTGCTCTAAGATTGGCTGTTCTGGAGAAACTGCCTACTCACAAAAGGGTAAGAAGAGCTATAGTTACCTCTGTTACTTATGGCAATGATGACAAAGATAATGGAAAGGTTGAACACAAAGAGATTGATGTCCGGAAGCTAAACAGGACTGATCGGAAAGAATTCATTGATAGGCTGTTTAAGATTCCCAAGGATGATAATGACAAATTCTTAAGAAATTTTAGGAGACGCATTGACAAGTAAGCCTTTGATGTATAATACAAAAAAATGTAAATGCATTTTAGACATATCTAGCATTCCACAAAAGTAAGTAGTCATTATATTTGCTCGTATAATTTATAAGTGTTGTTACAGAGCCAGGTTAATATTCAACTTCTCACGGATCATCAAAATTCTAAATCTTACACACGTAATCTATAACCAGTTTATTAATTGAGTTGTATGCGTACTTTATTTGCTTTGTTTTTCTGGTCTCAGGGTAGGGATCGAACTTCCCACAGTAGAGGTTAGGTTTGAGAATTTAACAGTGGATGCTCACTGCTTCATTGGAGATAGAACACTTCCGACCTTATCAAATGCTGCACTGAACGTAGCCGAAGCAGCTTTGAGCTGGTTTGGCTTTAAATCGGGCAAGAAAGCAAAACTTACAATCCTGAAAGATGCAACTGGGATAATTAAACCAGCAAGGTAGATAGCTATGTGAAAAATATAAGAAAATACTCTCGACATCCGGCAAGCTGCCAATTGCTCACAATTTTACGAAATTTACTGAAATTCTTGTTGTTGGTATACAGAATGGCCCTGCTATTAGGCCCACCTTCTTCCGGAAAGACAACCTTCTTGTTGGCTCTGGCCGGAAAACTGGACTCTAACTTAAAGGTTACTAAACATATAGTGTTTTTAAGTACTACTCAAAAACACCATTAGTTTATACACATTCTTGGCAAGTAAAATGTCAAAAAAATTCAATTTATTATTATCTAATTGATTATGAATGGGGAGCTGCAGGTTGAAGGAGAAATTACTTATAATGGACATACCCTTGAAGAGTTTGTGGCGCAGAAGACATCTGCATATATTAGCCAAAATGATGTTCATGTTGGACAAATGACTGTAAAAGAAACCCTGGATTTTTCTGCAAGGTGCCAGGGTGTTGGATCAAGATATGGTACATTAATCATTTTAGACATTTATCTGACATTCTGATGTTCATTATTTTTCGCTGAGTCTGATTTCCTAAAAAATATTGCAGAACTCTTAACCGAGCTTCTGAGGAAAGAAAAAGAGGCGGGAATCTGTCCTGATGCTGAGCTTGATCTTTTCATGAAGGTACGCAATTGCACGTACAGTAACAAATCAACAAGAAACACACATGGTGTAGTATTTTTTTAATCTTATCTGTTTTGCTCCTTGATGACTAAAGCAAACAGCAATTCAAGGCATTCAGAGCAGTTTAATCACTGATTACACTTTAAGGGTAAGCTGAAGACAAAACTTTCAGATCCTATGTCAATGTGCATATTATACTTTCCTGCAAATTTAAATTTTAAGAAATTTTATTTTTAATTTGAACAAATACAGTTATTAGGACTTGACATATGCGAAGACACTATAATTGGGGATGAAATGCTACGAGGAATATCAGGCGGCCAGAAAAAAAGAGTAACAACAGGTTAGATTATTTTTCTCAATGTTCTATTAAAAAAATGTCTGGCATTGTTTAGAGAATTATATCCACATTGGCGGAATATTGATGCAAGTGCTCACAGGAGAAATGATTGTTGGGCCGACCAAAACCCTTTTTATGGATGAAATATCAACTGGCTTGGACAGCTCTACAACATTTCAGATAGTCAAGTGCTTGCAGCAGATAGTCCATTTAACCGAGGCTACTGTGTTGATGTCCCTCCTTCAACCGGATCCTGAGACGTTCAATCTCTTTGATGATATCATTCTAATATCCGAGGGACAGATTGTTTACCAAGGCCCACGGGATCACATAGTCGAATTCTTCCATAAATGTGGATTCAAATGTCCAGAGCGTAAGGGTGTTGCTGACTTCTTACAAGAGGTAGGTAATGCAATTTTTATAGTATGCAGGTGAATCTTTCTACAAGACTCTATCTATTGCAGGTCTTTAACGTTATCAGTGCAAGCAGGTTACCTCAATGAAGGACCAAGAACAGTACTGGGAAGACAAAACTCAACCTTACAAATACATATCTGTTTCAGAATTCGCAAGTCAGTTCAAACGTTTTCATGTAGGCCTAAGGCTTGAGAACGATCTTTCTATCCCATACGACAAGTCAACAAGCCATGGCGCTGCTCTAGTTTTCAATAAATATCTGGATTCTAAAGTGGAGATACTGAAGGCCACTTATGATAAAGAATGGTTACTGATAAGGAGAAATTCCTTCTTTTATGTGTTCAAGATGGTCCAGATAATCATAATGGCAGTCATCACAGCAACTGTGTTTTTGAGTAAAAAAATGAAAGCTGATAATGAAGCCGATGGGGCAGTTTATATTGGTTCAATTTCATTTGCGGTGCTAATTAATATCTTCAATGGTTTCGCTGAACTTTCTCTCACCATTCAGCGACTTCCTGTATTTTACAAGCAAAGAGACCTTCTCTTCCACCCACCATGGGCTTTCACACTTCCAATATTTCTTCTCTCGTTACCAATATCTGTGTTGGAATCCACAGCTTATACAGGCGTAACTTATTATGCTATTGGATATGCGCCAGAAGCTAGTAGGTAATTCTCACTTCCACAGCTAGTTCACATTTAACTTGACCTTGGTTAGTTTTATCTCTTTCCATGGGACAGCTAGAATTATTAGTACTATCAAGATCTTAATCCATGTATATAAGAACTTTTGTACCATATCTGAATTTCAGGTTTTTCACACAGCTGCTGCTGATATTTCTGATACAGCAAATGGCTAATAGCCTTTTTAGATTAATCTGTGGAGTATGCAGAACCAAATTTGTGTCAAATACTGGTGGAGGACTCACTCTTCTCGTTTTAATTCTTTTTGGGTTTATTCTTCCAAAAGGTCAGCAAAAGCAATTATTCACTGCTATAGAACTCCTGAGATATGTCATATAGAAGGGAAAAATATTCATTTACAACATATAGAAGTGTATGAACAAGATAGTCCCAAAATCTGAGTGTGAGACGGTTATGCATATCAATAACTCGACTAACCAATAATTACATTAATTGTGACAGATGATGTCCCAAGTTGGTTAGAGTGGGCTTACTGGATTTCACCAATACCTTACACTACAAGTTCCCTAGCTGTAAATGAGATGCTTGCTCCAAGGTGGATGAACAAGCTGGTATGGAATTCAGACGATCCTTCCTATTTTTTTTGTCAGGCTTTATCGACTTGAACAATATTGTGAATATTACAATTGTTACATTTAGTGAGTGCAGTTGTCTGAGCATATGATTAAACACAGGCTTCTGACAACAATACCAGCTTAGGCGTTGCAGTCTTAAAGAGCTTTAACTTCTCTATCGACCCAAATTGGGTTTGGATATGCGCAGCTGCTCTGTTTGGCTTTATAATTCTCTTTAACATTCTCTTCACGTTCGCTCTTACATACCTGAGTTGTAAGTTCTTCTCTTTTCTCTAAGATTGGATTGATAAACTCTTCATGTAGCCTATATATCCTTTACCATTCTCTTAATGCATCAGCACCAGAAACTAGACAAGCAACAACATCTAGAGAAACAGAAAATGCAATAACAAAAAGCCCCGGAAGCAGAAGTGCAAGGATAGAGTCAGACTCGCTCAGAGGATTCGAATTCACTTCTGATGGAGGCACTCCAAGTAAGGATATGAAGTAACTTCAGTCAGACCTAAATAAGTAATATAAATTCTATCATTCACTGGATTGAGTTTTGTACTTTCAGAAGAAATGGCAAACCAACAAAAAAGTAATCAATCAAACTACAACAAACCTGACATGACTGATTATGCAAGCCTCGCGACTGCAGCAGCTGGAATTGGTCCTAAGAGAGGAATGGTTCTTCCATTCACCCCACTTGCCATGTCATTTGATGCCGTAAATTACTTTGTGGATGTGCCTCCGGTTGAACTCTCACTCTATGAATAAATTCTATATGATAATATACTCAGGCAATTCCTTCATAATATATATCTTTTATTATGGACAGCAGATGAAGGAACAAGTGGATCATGACAAGCTCCAGTTACTTTCACAAGTAACTGGTGCATTTAAGCCTGGAATTCTGACTGCACTGATGGGAGTAAGTGGTGCTGGAAAGACCACACTGATGGATGTTTTATCAGGGAGAAAAACTGGAGGTCACATAGAAGGTGACATCAGAATTTCAGGTTATCCAAAGAAACAAGAAACATTTGCTCGAGTAACCGGATACTGTGAGCAGAATGATATCCACTCACCTCAAGTCACTGTTCGTGAATCATTAATTTACTCAGCATTCCTTCGTCTCTCCAGAGACATACACACAGAGGACAAGATGGTAATAATATATTAATTGTGTCAAAATTCTAAGCATGATTGAGATAATTTGAAGTAATTACAGTTCTTTTTCGTCCAAAGACATTTGTAGATGAAGTAATCAGTCTGGTTGAACTAGACAATCTTAAGGATTCGATCGTGGGTCTTCCGGGAGTCAGTGGTTTGTCAACAGAACAAAGAAAGAGACTGACAATAGCTGTTGAGCTTGTCGCGAATCCCTCAATCATATTTATGGATGAACCAACTTCAGGTCTTGATGCTAGAGCTGCAGCAATCGTTATGCGAACTGTCAGAAACACGGTGGACACAGGGCGAACTGTTGTTTGCACAATACATCAGCCTAGCATTGATATATTTGAAGCATTTGACGAGGTAATGCACAAGCCTCTCCCTCCCTCCCTCTCTCTCTCTCTCACACACACACACACACACACGCATCTCTCTCTACCCTAATAATAATGTACTCTTTTGTGGTATCAGTTGCTACTCCTAAAATGCGGGGGACAAGTTATTTACTCAGGACCTTTGGGACGGAATTCTCATATTCTAGTCGAATATTTTGAGGTATTTTTACCTTCACCAGAGTTGTGGTATTTTGAGGATTTATATAGAAACAGAGGATCCCGATTTTCAGAGAAAGAATGTACTAATTCCACAATTTATTGCAGGAGATCGACGGGGTCCCAAAAATCAAAGAAAAATACAACCCTGCCACATGGATGCTTGAAGTCAGCTCAGTTAGTGCAGAGTTTCGACTTGGAATGGACTTTGCCGAGCACTACCAGTCATCAAAGTTATATCAGTAAGGCCAACTTACAAGTCACTCATAACTATAAATTTTATTGTTATAAAGAAATATGTTGAAACTTGGGACTAACAATGTTGGTTACAAGCAGAAGAAACAAGGTATTAGTGAAGGAGCTGAGCACACCTAGTCCAGGGCAGGAGGACCTATATTTTCCTACAAAATATTCGCGGTCCACATGGGAGCAGTTCACCTCTTGCTTATGGAAACAAAGGCTTAGTTATTGGCGAACCCCTGATTATAACCTTGTCAGATTCTTTTTCACCGGGACAGTTGCAATAATTCTGGGGGCAGTTTTCTGGAAAATTGGCGCTCAGCGGTCTGTATTAATCACCCGCCTGCTTAATCCTTGTTGTTTTACAGTACTCTTACAAACTACAAGATCTTTTGCTAATTCCTCTGTTATTGGTTCAGGGAAAGAAGCAATGAGCTATACACTATCATTGGAGCCATGGTGAATTCTGTGATGTTTATTGGGATTAACAACTGCATGACGGTACAGCCACTAATAGACGTTGAGAGAACAGTTTTTTATCGCGAAAGATCTGCAGGAATGTACTCTGCATTACCATATGCCATGGCACAGGTTAGCACACATATATTCATCCACGTGATTTGAAATCATTCAGATTTTTATCATTCAATTAACAGTTTAACACTGCCTTGGTCATTAGGTATTTGTTGAGATACCATACACGCTATTCCAAACAATAGTTTACTCCATAATCGCGTACTCCATGCTGGGATTCGAATGGACAGCCTCTAAGTTCTTGTTGTTCATCTTTATCCACTTCTTCACATTTCTTTACTTCACTTACTACGGGATGATGACTGTATCCTTGACACCTAATCACCAAATAGCAGCAATACTATCCGGGGCCTTCGTCGGACTCTTTAACTTATTCTCCGGTTTCTACATTCCCAAACCAGTAAGCTCTTAGACATCTGTTAATAGTTATATGCATTATAACCTTATAGCTTTATCTTGCTGACTAACAAATTTACATTTCTTCCAAAATTGAAAACGCCAGCGAATTCCAGTATATTGGATGTGGTACTATTACATATGCCCAATGGCATGGACTGTGTACGGATTGATCGTGTCACAATTTGGCGACGTGGAAGACACTATCGAGGTTCCAGGTGTGACGCCCGACCCATCGATCAAGGCCTATATGGAAGTGCAGTTCGGATATGATCCTGATTTCATGGTGCCAGTGGGTACAATAATAGTTGGGTTCACAGTGTTTTTTGCATTCATGTATGCTCTGTGCTTGAGAACTCTCAACTTTCAGACAAGGTAGAATCAGATAGTAATATGTTACCGAATTTTATATGAATAGATATATAAAACCAGCCATTCCATGTACTATATGGCCATGCAGCACTTTGTAAAGATTGATTCAGTTTTACCATTGTAAATACACAAGTTTTCAATATGTCCAGTTCCATTATTTTAATGAACTTGATGTCTTAGAGGGGTGTATTCGATTGGGATTTTAATGGATTGTTTTTGGTCTATGGATTTTAATGGATTGTGTCTGATTTTGATTTTGTGCGGATTCTTGATAAAATGTCGCAGAGTTGATAGGATTTAAGTACAATGCTTCAAAATCCCATTGATTTTGATGGGATTTCAAAAAACTTAAAATACACTGAAGAATGCCACAAAATCCATCATTTTATGAAATGCAAAAAAATCCATCAGCATTTGAATACCATCAGATTTTAATGGATTTTAAACAATCCCAATTGAATACCATCGGATTTTAAAGCATAATTTAAAATCCCAATTGAATACCACCAGATTTTGTAGCATAATTTGAAATCCCAATTGAATACCTCAAGATTTTAATGGATTTCAAACAATCCCAATCGAATACCCTCGAATTTCATAAATGCAAAAAAATGCTTTAAAATCTCAATCCAATACACCCCTCTTAGTCCACAGCTTAGTAATCTTATGTTGTGTTTGTTTGGGGAGAATGGAATAGAATGGAATGCAATGAGTAAAAATACATGAAAATAATAGAGATAGGAAGAAAATTTTGAAAAAAATCGAGGAAGTGCAAAATTGATATGATGAGATTTGAGAAGAAATTAAGGATGAGAGAAAATAGAACATTTCATCTCAAATTGAAGGTGTGAAATCTAGCACATGATCTGAGGAATGGAATGAAAGAATGAATGAAATTTTTGAAAATTATCTATAAAATAGTTCATTTTTAATTCCATTCCATCCGGAATCATTCACCCCAATCAAACACTAACATTAAAGTCTTACACTAGGCAAAATAGAAAAAGAAGTCTTAGATCCAAATGGTTAGTCATAAACGTGGGACGCCAGTTCGATGAGTTGCCAACTATTTTGACTATTACCATCCGTCCATCCGTCAAGACCTTTCAAACCAGCTGATACAGCTTGATGGTTACAGTATATTTATATAGGCAAGTGCTTAAATACAAACTCCTTAGGCCCAATTTGTTTCGGTCTGAATGACTGCTTAATGGACAAAACTGACCGATCCAGGCGGTTCAGTTCATTTGATAACCTTTTATGGCAGAGCTGAGCGGATCATGAACAGCTGAGCGATTCCTTTTTAAAATCCTGAATTATCAGTTCAGCTCTTGCGCAAAGACAACTACTTTTGCAGCAATGTATACTAGTGTGGTTTTTTCTAAAAAATTATATGGATTAGCTATTTTATATATTTGCATGACATTATTAAATTTATTCTTTCACTATTTATTAATTTATTTTTATTCGATAAAGTCTTCTTATAATATTTTCTTTCTTAAAATTCATATAATAATTATCATATCTATCTAATAGCATAATATTGTAATAATAATAGTTGAACGATATTCATAAATGAGTTCACAAATTTATCTGGTTAAAGAGCAAAAATAATAAAAAAATTATCATTCAGACACTACAAAAAAATGCCAAACAATATTTATTATTCATCATTCAGATATTTTATTGATTCATATGATTCAGATATATTATTCAATCAGATGTAATTCATTCAGATTTGCCAAATGACCCCTTAGTGTACAAGCGTACAAACAATCACTAAATGACTTGAACACAATCACTAAATGATTGAACATAATCACTAAATCTACCAGGAGGGTCTGATGGAGAGATAAGGGGAGGAGAGCACTTACGGGGCGGCATAGCCGAGTGGTGGTGCAGCGCGGCCGGCGACAGCCGCGACGCCGGCGCAAGGGCAGTGCTAGAAACACGATCGAGGGAGATGAGAAAAGCAGTGGTGAATGTGTGTGTTTGTGTGTGTATAGCACTAATCAGTGAGGGAACAACCAGAGAGAGAGAGCCGCTAGCAGTGGTTGGTGGTGGTGGGTGGTGATAGGTGGTGGGTGGTGGTGAGAGAGAGAGAGGCGCTGGGCAGTGGTGGTTGGTGGTGGATGGTGGAGAGAGAGAGAGTGGCGCTGGGCAGTCGTGGTGGTGGTGGGTGGGGTGGTCGTGGTGGTGGTGATTGGAGGTGATTGTGGTGACGGTGGTGATGAATGTATGTATGTATTTGTTAAATTAAAATATGCTAATCATTAAATATTATTGTTATAATCACTAGTTTGTACGTTTGTACAGTAAGGAGTTTGTACTGGAGTAAGACCCTATTTATATAAACGATTAGCTATTACAGTAACAATGTTATATCTTTATTTAATTTTTTTTTGGGAGCAAATGTTATATCTTTATTTAAATTTTGATCACACAATAAAAGTTTAGTAAAACTGGATCTGAGTAATTGAGTTTAGTTTTTTCACATGGATTTAACAAGTAGGAGATACTTAACAAAATATTTAAATGAGAAGATATTTTCCACCATTCTCCTGTTTAGAATTTTTTTTTTTTTTGGTTTATTTGCCCAAAGAATTGGATATTAGTGGGTGTCTAGTTGGAAATTTGAGACCCGTTTTTTGATTTATAGGTCATAATCATTTACTGGTATCGTAAACATGAATTAACGAAGACATAAAAATTCTAATTTTTTTAATAACTTAATTTTGATTTTAGAATTTGATTTTATATAAATATATAAGTTTATTTTAAAGGATAATTTATAATATTACTATAATATCATTTAATAATTTTATGCATAATAAGTTATAAATATTCAAATAAATAAATTAATAATTATCTTTTATTTATGAATATTGTTTTAATTCAACCAAAAAGTTGAAGAGAGAGTATTAGTATCGGTGAAGGAGGTGATGAATTTCCTAAAAAGACTGCACAGTCCAACCCTATGGATAGTAATTTGGGCCCAATATTGCCTTCTAGTCTAGACAACAAAACACCACCAAACTGTAGAGTCTCTAAATTTCTAACCAACAAATCCGTGGTCGTGCCGTCGTCCACGTGGCACTTCCTCCTGTAGTCATAAAACATGTACTATTACCAAGACCACCGATCTTAATGTGCGGCTTATTACACCCTAACACACCCCCACTTATTTCACATTCTCAGCTTTCCGCGTCCTGTCAGA
The DNA here is from genome assembly GCF_001625215.2 of Daucus carota subsp. sativus. Lineage (NCBI taxonomy): Eukaryota > Viridiplantae > Streptophyta > Magnoliopsida > Apiales > Apiaceae > Daucus > Daucus carota. Next base: position 50,987,483 of record NC_030382.2, read on the forward strand.
TGTAATAAACCCTCCACGTCATCATCGTGAATTTCCACGTCAGCTCCTTGTACCATAAATTTCATTTTAAATCTTCCCCACTTTTCATCTCAGCCGTCCATCACAAATATATACACACATATTCTTTCTATACATACACACAACCTTGCTTCTCTCTTCTCAAAAAATAATTCGTATCTACACACCTCCGGTTCTCACATTATGATCTCTTCAATCGGAACTCATTTTCTGGTGATCACTTCTTTCGTTTAAATTGAATAGAACATTAATAATTTATTATACTATTATTATTTTTTAGATATTAATTTATGTTTTTTTTTTTTGTGTTTGTGCAGAACAACTCGCTATGTGGATTTTCCGGTAGGTTAAGGCAGTCGCAATGGAGGCCTTCAGTTGTGGTGTCGGCGGCGGCGAGTTCGAATGGCCGACCGGAAGAACGAAACGTCACCGTTTTAGCGGAGAGTAGTTTAAAAGAAATTAGAGACGCTGCTGCTGCTCCGGTGGTGGCCGTTTCTGGTGGCGTTGAAGACGTGTACGGCGAGGATAGCGCAACTGAAGATCAGTCCATCACTCCTTGGTCTGTCTCTGTTGCAAGGTATAATAACTATACAGAGTAATTTTTTTTCCGTGTTGGTGTGTGTGTGTGTTTTGGTGCTGTTTGTGTTTTAAGTCTCAATTTATTTGTATTTGTAGACATTGATGTTCCTTTCAGCTATTAGAGATAATTATATGCCGTCGCTTTTGTTTTCTTGAATTAAAAAAATAAATTGGAAGAGAAATGCTTTCTGATAAATTATAGCATCGATTTCCTTATATGTTTGTCCAATATTTCTGTATTTGAAATACGGAGACTTAGATTTACTAAAAGAAACGGATATGGATTTTTTTTCGGAATCTTTTAATGTCTGGATTCACGTGGATACTTGTTGATAATCATCTAGCATGGTTTGATTTTCTGTTACTGTGTTATATATTTGTTTTGATAAATGAGCTTTTCGACAAGTTGAACGTCTATAGTCGTTAGTCTTAGCAGATGACGGAGACTATTTTAATTCTTTTTGGGATTTGAATATTAAATTTCAAAAATACTTTGTGTGTTTTGAATATACCTTTCTTCAAAGAGATGGATCTACTATGTTGTCGCCCTTTGTAAGTGGCCAGGCATGTATTTATATTTCTGTTGTATACTAGATACTCAGCCAACAGGGTTTATGTCTATTTTCTGCAGTGGATACACGTTGTTGAGGGATCCTCATTTTAACAAAGGGCTTGCCTTTGCTGAGAAAGAGAGGGACGCACTTTACCTACGAGGTCTTCTTCCCCCGGTTACGGTCAGTCAAGATCTTCAGGTAATTCAATAATCGGAAGTGGGATATTGAGAACCTTATGAACCTTTAATTTACTCTTTATAATGTCGACAATTCATTCCTAGCTCATTCTCTTTATGTGCAGGTCAAGAAGCTGATGCACAATATACGCCAGTATCAAGTTCCTTTGCAGAGATACATGGCCATGATGGATCTTCAGGTAGATTGCAATATATTGAGAAACACTAAAGACATATTCTGAGTTTTTTATGCTGCCTGTACTAATTACTTAATTACCATTCTGGTTGGCTTAATGTAGAAGGAGTATACATGTTATATTAATGAAATTTGCTTGATTTGATTTCTTTACGTCAATGCACTTTCTGTTTGAAATGATCTTCTGTATAGGAAAGAAATGAAAGGCTGTTCTATAAACTTCTCATTGACAATGTTGAGGAGCTACTCCCAGTTGTATATACACCAACAGTTGGTGAAGCCTGTGAAAAGTATGGGAGTATCTTAAGGCGTCCACAGGGTCTTTTTATCAGTCTAAAGGAAAAGTATGCTTAAATGCATTGTTGCCATATAAGTTTAAGAATTTATTGCTGCAACATATTTGACGTGATGTGGAAAATAAATACTGATTGGCTCTTTGCAGGGGAAAAATTCTAGAGGTGCTGAAGAACTGGCCTGAGAAAAAGATTCAAGTCATTGTTGTCACAGACGGAGAACGAATTCTTGGGCTTGGGGACCTTGGCTGCCAGGTGTTGTGTTTTGAGTTCAAATTTTAAAGCTTGGGAGCCTGCTGCGGTTTTTCTATATCTTTGCATCTAAGTTGATACATGTAGTCTATATATGCTGTCAGGGGATGGGGATACCTGTAGGAAAGCTGTCTTTGTATACAGCTCTTGGTGGAATTCGTCCTTCTGCCGTAAGTACTTCTGAGACCAGCAGCATTTTTATTTAAAGACAAATCATTTACAAATTAGAAGTAATTTTTTTCTTTGCCCGAGCCTGTCTTTTTCTTTAGAAACTGAGAATTTATAAATGTTACTGACATGGTGAAATTTTGTTGAAGAAACTTTAACATATGTGTCATGTGTTGATCATTTTTAGTGCTTGCCTGTAACCATCGACGTGGGGACAAACAATGAGAACTTATTAAATGATGAATTTTACATTGGATTGAGGCAAAGAAGGGCGCGCGGGCAGGTTGCAAATGTCCAATCATACTTAAATGTTAATTAGTTAGCCTTTTCTGATATTGAACTATATTTTGTTTCTTCTCTGCAGGAATACGCTGAACTTCTAAATGAGTTCATGTCGGCAGTGAAGCAGAAGTATGGGGAGAAAGTCCTCATTCAGGTGGAACGCAATTCTTTAGCTGCTTGTTCTATGTAATGATTCGGTTAGTAATAATGGCATGAATAATTTTCTTTGCTCGCAGTTTGAAGACTTTGCAAATCACAATGCCTTTGATCTTCTTGCCAAGTATGGCAGTACCCATCTTGTTTTTAATGATGATATACAGGTTTGACTGAGAATCTAAAACCCTCTAGTATTATTTAGCAGTCCCTTTCTTTCATCCTCTACATTTAAACATTTTGTATGCATTCTACTCTCTAATGTTGTTCCTGTTGGAATTAAATTTCAGGGGACAGCATCCGTGGTGCTTGCTGGGATTATGGCGGCCCTAAAGTTGGTTGGTGGTTCCTTGGCTGAGCAAAAATTTCTATTTCTTGGAGCAGGCGAGGTGTGATCTTAATGCCTTGATGAACACTTGCATAACTGTGATCTTTATTACTAAAGACAAGATCTATTAATTTCAAAGTAACACATATAACTACTGAAGCAATGAGCCATGAACATATTGTTAGAAAGCAATATTATGCTACTAGGTGTTAGGAAAAGGGCTTTTAATTTGGATTATATTATTTTTCAACATCCCCCTCGCTCGGAACACTTCAATAGATGAAGATAATGAGGTGTCGGAGGGATTTAAACTCGAGATCCTTGGTAACCCGAGCTGTGATATTAGGTCAAGTCCAATTTTTCCTACAATCTCAAGGTGTTGGGGAAAGGGCTTTATTTGGATCACATTATATCTTCAATGCATATGATTGTCCATATGTTTACGTGAACTTACTAGATTCCTCTGAAACTGCTTTGTCTTTGCCTTTCTGCTGAATTTGTGGCTCTTTTAAGTTGTAAACTTGTATTCCTTCTTGCCTTTCGTTTACCCAGCCTGTCCAGAATATTATGTTCTTTCTTTTTATGCCTTTCTATTTCTAAAATAGCCCTCTTCTGATCCTTTGGGGTTAATTGACCTATTCTAGTCTATGAAATTTATAAAGCAATCACTTTACAGTTAGTATTACTTTGAACAAGCTATCCACTAATATTGCTTGCATAAAATCAATGGAATTCACGTTCACATATATGTTGAAGTTCAAGCTCTTTTGGATGTCATATCCCTATCTTGGTTGCTACAGGCTGGCACTGGCATTGCAGAGCTCATAGCGCTTGAGATGTCAAAACAGGTCAGTATGTAATTTTCATTTGTCTATGTTTTATATCAAAGTCACTGCTCAACCAGACGCATGACATATGACCGTTTGTGACTATACAGACTGACATCCCATTAGAAGAGACCCGCAAAAATATCTGGCTGGTGGATTCAAAGGTACTGCAGTGTACTATGCTAGTCTTTCCAATGCATTATAAAGAGAATGTACATGCTTCCGTCTTATTACCTTATGTTTCTTCCTTGCAGGGGCTGATCGTCAGATCCCGCTTTAAAACACTTCAGCATTTTAAGAAGCCCTGGGCACATGAACATGAACCTGTTAGAGATATTGTGGATGCTGTCAAGGTCTGAAAATTTACACTTTTCTTCCACCCTCTCTGTGTTTGTTCGTGTCTGAGATGCAACTCAGTCTCATCCTTTTACAATTTTTTTGCCTTGTATCTTCAGGCTATCAGGCCAACAGTTTTGATTGGATCATCAGGAGTAGGTAGAACATTTACTAAAGATGTGGTTGAAGCAATGGCATCGTTCAATGAGGTATTTTTGACATGTAGTTCTGCCTGCTTAAATTGGTTCAATGAAGCATCCTCCAACAAGTAACTGACATAGAGGTAAATGATTGATGTATGCAGAAACCTGTCATCTTTGCTCTTTCCAATCCAACCTCACAATCAGAATGCACAGCTGAAGAAGCATATAAATGGAGTAAGGTACTGTTGTACAGAACCTATCCTTCATTATTGTGTAAATTTACTCCATTCCACCTAGACCTTACATGCTGCAATAGTTAGTTATCATGTCTGCCTTCTCTTTTGTCTTCTAGGGCCGTGCTATTTACGCCAGTGGGAGTCCATTTGATGCTGTTACGTATAATGGAAAGGTTTATGTCTCTGGCCAGGTCAGAAATCAAAATTTTACTCATTTGAAGACTAATCTTGTAACAAAGAATTACAGGAGACTGATATCCTATCTTTTTTGTTCAGGCAAACAATGCTTACATTTTCCCTGGATTGGGTCTGGGTTTGATTATATCCGGTGCAATTCGTGTCCATGATGACATGCTCTTGGCAGCCTGTATGTTCTCGGAACCACTTGAGTTGCATTTCTCTCTCAATACAAGTGTTCATTACAACTGAATCTTTAAGTGCAACTTATTGTTTACCTAGTTAATTAAATAGTTCAATTGAAGTTTAAATAGTAAATTACGATGCTAGCCAGAGTTATAAATAGAATGGCGGCATTAGTTATGTAACTTGTCATCTAAATTTTTTGTGCATTGAATGATATTCAAGTATTTGTTGGAACAGCGGAAGCTCTAGCAGCCGAGGTTACTCAAGAGAACTTGGACAAGGGACTCATCTTCCCGCCATTCACTAATATCAGAAAGATTTCTTCCCATATCGCAGCCAAGGTCGCAGCCAAGGCCTATGAACTCGGTAAGATGATTGTTCATCAGATTCACCTTTCTGATAATTATTCGCAAGGAAGCTCCATCCTGACAGATACTCTTCCCCGGTATCTTACTTATCGGAAAGAAAAGAGGCTTTTGTTCTTGGTGCATAAAATAACATGTGCCCTCTATAATTTGCAGGTTTGGCAACTCGTCTCCCTCAACCAAAGGATCTTGTCGCCTACGCAGAAAGTTGCATGTACAGCCCCAGCTATAGAACCTATAGGTGAAGCAGTAAAAGTAAATAGTCAGGTTGATAAGCTTGGAATGTTTCTTTAGATTATCTAAGATTATCTAGTCTTGATTGTTTAGAAGGGCGGGAAGAACAGAGGTTACAGAATATTTTAGTTTACATTATCTTAGACGGATAGTTTTATCTATATATGATTGACGCATATGCCTAATAGATCATAACGAATATTCCAGATTTGTGATAATTTAGTAGTAACAAAAGGAAAGTTTTTGATAACGTTACAAATAACATTCTGGATAAGATTATATAGTTTCCTACCGATTCAATCTAGCAACCAAAGCACAATAAAGTTAGAGGTATGTTGGACAAGGCGATGTTTACCAATTAGGTATTCTACTACCAATTGCAGCAAGTTGTTTCGGATAGGTTTCTTCACGACATAAATCTTTATTTTTTTTTTTCTCGTAATCTACTCTTCCACCCCTCGTTTCTATTACTCCTTTTGTCCCGTTTTATATCCAGCTTTTTTATTTCACGTTTTTGAAAAAACCGAATATTTAGCTCCACTTTCTGCCTTGAATACTAAATTATTGCAATATATTAATATGTGATTGTGATAAATTTATTATCTGCCAAGATACAATTAACTTATTGTTATAGTTCTTGAAAAGTAGGGAAATTATGAAAAAGAAAGCTACGCCCAAACAAGACGCGCAAGAACTGAGAACCGTGGTAGTAAAATACTTGGTAGGTTCATTCAGGGATGAAAGGTCAATTGAAACGTGAAACCGTGTTGGACTTGTCCCGTAATCAAATCTCAAAGCCGGTCTTCATTCATTTCAACTCATTCTCATCACCTGAAAAAATAAATATTTATTTGAGTCAACATCTGCCAATATTTAGCAAGTCATTTACAAATTTCTAATTTCTAAATTAACTACAAAATTGACTAATAATAAATTGTTGGAACACAGAATATATATTTCACAAAGAATAAAATCTAGAATAAAAAGAAAGCATTATAACATCACAGGTATTTCTTCTAATCAAGGTGAAGCGTGGTTTAATTATGTAATAATGATGACAAGATAGAAGTATAATGATGATGATTAAGAAACCAGTGAGATATGAGAAGAATAAAGGAGAAGTAGTAGATAAGAAGTGAAAAGAGAAGTTTTCTTTCCCATCTCCTAGAAAATAGAAATTATATTTCGACGAAATTATCACAACGCAGCACAAACACAACTTCCCCTCTTCTCTCTCCTTGATTTTTTTTCTCATCCACAAACTCATCTCCCCTCTTTACACTTTCTTACGTAATCTATATACACAACTCTCTCTCTCTCTCATCATTTATATTTATCTATCTCCAACTAGTAATTTCATTGTTTCCTCTTTGTATATTTTGTTATTGTTATCTTATTGGTGGTTTGATTTAACTGAGTTGTGGAACAGCCCGAGTTAGCATCGCCCAGATGACTCGGCGGTGCTCTCATTGCAGCAACAACGGCCACAACTCTCGCACCTGTCCCACCAGGGCCGGCGGCTCCGGCGCCGGAGTGAGGCTTTTCGGGGTGAGGCTCACTGATGGGTCGATAATCAAGAAGAGTGCGAGTATGGGGAATCTTTCGGCTCTGCACTATCACTCATCTTCTTCTGCTGCGGCTTCTCCTAACCCTCCGGCCTCTCCGTCTTCTGATGCTCTTCGTGACCCGACCCATGTGCCCGAGGAGTACTTGTCTGATGACCCGGGTCATGCTTCGTGCTCCACTAATCGCCGCGTTGCGGAACGCAAAAAAGGTGCACTCTTTGCTCAAATTCTGCTAATTTCATTGTTGGGTGGGTATGATTTTGTGGTTTTGTTGATGTTTTGAATAAAAATTTTGATTTTGATTTGTGGGTCATGTTTATATTGTTGATTTGGATAAGGTTTGGATATAATTACTTCATCTCGATTTTAGCACATATTTTCATTTTTGTTTAGTAAATCAAGTACTATAATTTATGTGGTAATAATTAATATATTGTTGCTGCTGTCTGCTCGAGATTCTTTGCCAATTCTGTCTTAACTTTGAGTAATCTGTGATAGCTTTAAGTTGTTTTTTCCCTAGAGATGAGATTAGATGACTTCTTTTGGGGCTTTGTCAACTTGCTTTATCACCTCATATTTATATTTGACTTGGTCCAGATCCTTCATCTGTACTTGGCATCTTTGCTTCTCTTAATTAAGGATCAATTTAACTTCTTTCATATACTGTTTTCTGTATGTTGATTAGTGAAGCATAGGAGCCATGACTACATTGAAAAAAATGAAGTTGTATTGATAGCTGTCGCCATAGTTGCCTTGCCAATTTATTTGGTCATTTTTGAGGTGAAAATACTGAAAAAGGGATTTTTAATAAACAGAAAGGCTTGATTAATGAGTGAGAGATTAACTCTTGATATTGAGTAGCACATAAACATAATCCTCTGGCTGGAATTGTATATGGTGGCGAGGATTTGTAGGTTCCTTATCAGCTAATCACAGCCTTAAGCCAGGCTGATCTATTTATTAGTTATACCTATATTGATGCATTGTAAGATCCGCTTGTGAATTATTATGTTACTTTTACAAATATATTTATTTTCCCTATCATTCCAGGGCAGTTAAGTATTAATACCTAATAGCTAATACAGTAGTAATAGCAGGTTACTTGGTTTCTTGCACATGACAAGTCATGCATCAAGAGAACCTCCGTACTAGCAGGTTGTATGGTTAAAGATAACCTTTATACTTGCAAATATATACAGAATAACCTATGCATAAATGGCATAGGTGATCTTACATATTTTTGCTATATTTGACACTTGATTTGATGAGTAACAAGCAAGACTTTCATCTCTGGTGATCATGATGGCTCATTATTAATAGCAAACTGTGTTACACAGTAGATAGGGTTTAATAGGATTATAGTCACTTAGTCAGAGCTTGCTTCGAGTCAACATTGCATTACTGATCAGTTGAAGCTGCACTAAGGTTCCACTTTTATTTTCTTGTCCTATTGAGGATTTAAATTGTATAAATATGCTTATAGAAGGTACACCTGATGGGACACCTGCTTGTACAACTCGTGCTCCAAAGTTATTCTTGTACTTAATGAAAGTCTTATCTTCTTATTTTTTTGGATTAGTGACTTGGCTCCTTTTAATAAATTATAAAAAAATTGGCCAAATTCTATCTTCGTTTTAAATTCTTATCCATCAGTTGTTTTGTTAAAAGTTAGGGATAGCTTTGTGGCAAATGCTATGGGTTCAAATCTCTTCCCGGTCCCACCCTTTCCAGTATGCTTAACAATAAACAATCTATTATCGAAAAATATACTACGATCTGGAAAAAATTAGAAACATTTTCCGTAATAGAAAATAATTCTATTTGGAATAATTTGACTTCTAACCAGTTCCCTATCTAGTTAAACAATAATCTTTTTTACAAATTAAGACTCAAGCGAAGATAAAGTAGGTTAATTTAACGACATGCACACACACAGGGATATATACACAGAGGGCCAGGTTCCATTTAGAACCTTTTTGATCTTAGAACCATAAAACTACTTTGTATATTCTGCTGTTGAAAATAATACTTTTCCAAAACTACAAATTTTTAATTTTTTTTAAACATTTCATAAATGAAAAAAAAATTGTGTTATGTTGAAAACCAAAAAAAAATTAAATAATTTAGGGGAAAAAATAGTGTGCAATGCAAGTACACCAAACTTTGTAATTGATGAAGAAAAACATTGTGTGCTGTAGCAAAACCAAAAACGCCATGTACTGCAGCAAACATACATATATGAGCTGTTGATTAAACAAACATCTGGTCCTGGGTTTTGATCTAGAATAAAGTTCTTTTTTGAGTCTGTCCCTCCCGCCCTCACACATATATATTAATAATACTATAAACTTTGTAAGTTATGACGCGGCATAAGAATCCTCAAATAGGGACAACCCCCCTCCCCCCAAAAAAATAAAAACAATAATAATAAAAAAAAAATGATATGTATTATTTCTAGTCCTTTTGTAATTCTCTTCCAACATTGCCTACACTTAGAGTCAGCAACTACTTTGCATGTGAATTTTTGACAATTTTTGTGGCTTTTTCTTGCGGCCTGTACATTTTGAGATGCTCTATAGATCCTCCATTCTGAAACCTTGCTGTCTTTCATATTTAGGCACTCCATGGACAGAAGAGGAGCACCGGATGTTTCTTCTTGGTCTCCAGAAGTTAGGGAAGGGAGACTGGCGTGGCATATCACGCAGTTTTGTTGTATCGAGGACTCCTACACAAGTAGCAAGCCATGCTCAAAAGTACTTCATTCGACAGACCAATGCTACTCGGAGAAAGAGAAGATCCAGTCTTTTTGACATGGTATCTAATCTGGCTTGTCCTTGTTTTGCATATTTATTATGCCATGATAAAGTCTACAAGTTTTGGTTCACCTCGGTGGACTAATCCAAACCATAAAACGTTTTAGCTATTAATCAGTTATTGCATAACAATGATTCTTACAGTTGCGCGCGCGCACACACATATGCATCTGTGTTATAATAATCATCTAACATGGCACACCTTGATCTTGCTTAGTAGAGTATTGGATATTCTTTGTTCATTAAAGATGGGGTATCCTGTCATGTTGTTTTTAGGTGACAGAAACACCATCTGTGGCGGAAGAACAATTTGTGCTACCTCCGCAAGCAATAGAAACAGATAACAACTCGATGCCTTCTTTGAATCTCTCTCTGAAGACGGATTATGAAACCATTGAAGACACGCGCATGGAAGATTCTCAGGTAGAAATGGTTAAAGATTTCAAAGAAAGTGCTACACCTCAAGCCCAAACCGAAATTCAACCTGTGATTCCGACATTTTACCCAGCTTATCTCCCTGTTGCATTTCCTTTGTGGCCATCGAGTGTGTCTATCTTTGAAGAAGGGAAAGGAACTGAAACCTCTCACCATGAGGTCCTAAAGCCAATTGCCGTGCTTCGCAAAGAGCCTGTTAATGTGGATGAACTAGTGGGCATGTCCCAACTGAGTATTGGAGAAACTGAAACAGGCCATATGGAGCCTTCAGCCCTCACCCTAAAGCTGCTAGGTGAACCATCAAGGCAGTCGGCTTTTCATCCGAGCACTCCAGTCTCTACTACTTCAGATGTAAACAAGGGAAATGGTAGTGGTGTAATACAAGCAGTTTGAATGAGGTTGACGCTAACTTCATCTCTGGCTGCTATGTGGTACTAAATCTGTACAAATGTTTTGTTTTATCATTATGTTTTTATGTGACTTCAAGACACAAATGCTTGCTAGATAGCAGAATATAATGTATAATTTAATCCATCCTTTGTTTTACATTTTAGTTTAGTTGGTCTTCATAGAGTGTACTGTCTTTATATAGCACATCTTTCCTATAAAGATAAAATTAAGAAAGTCTTAAACATAAAAACCTGAAAAGGTTTTAAAAAATAGAAACCGTGGTACTTCTGAGGAAGATATTAGTGGATTTCTTATTTCCAAGATAAGGCCACCCAGTATCATTCGTCTGGACTCTCACTGAAATTCATTATGCTCAGTAGAAATTGTCATGCTAGATAGTCAAACTTGTACATGCTTTTGAGAGGCCAGGCATGTTATCAACAAAATTTTAAAGAGATTCGAATTTCATGCCATTAAAAACTCTTAAAACTCCAGAGTTTAAGAGTTACTCAAACAACAAATAATCAGTAGAAGTCACAACTTGAAAACGAGCACAATACTCTGTGGAACCCAGTGGATACAAAGGAACTAGACATTGAGAAAAGCTTTCATTGTGTCACTGATCACAATGACAATTGTTTTGTGCAATCCCTTGCAGTCCATCAATCACAGAAACTGTAGTAAACAAGCAGTTAAACTACCTATAACAAACCACATTTACAGTATTCTCCACATTCATAGTAACCAAATTGGCAAAAGCAGTAGCGGGAGAACTATCATAAGTATAAAGAGTTTGAAGCGGGGCGGATCCAGGATTTTCAATTCCACCGGGATTTAAGTACATTCTTTTCTCCTTCTGAAATTTGATGGAAAAAAATACATAAACAAACTATAACCTAAACATATGAAGTTAAAATTGCAAGTTAAACCATTCAATAGATAATTTTTATTTTCTCTTTTTTTGCGTTTTTGTGAATTGATTTTATAAAACAAGAATTCTGGGGGGGGGGGGGGGGGAAATGAGTACCGCATGTTGAACATGCGTTTCTGGTGAAAACGCATGCGAAGCGGAGTTTTGAACACGCATTACTCAAACTTATAGGATTTGAGCTGGGTTTTAGGATAGCAATATGGTGGTTTGAGCTAGAGGGTTTTTGGATAGCAATTTGGGGTTAGAGTTTGATAGGAATTTTTAAGTATAATTTAAAATCTTCATTAAATGCCCAACAGGTTTTATAGTATAATTTAGAATTTTAATTGAATATCTCAAGATTCTGATAATTTTTTAAAATCCAAATTGAATATACAAGGATTTCATAAATGAAAAAAATATAAAAAAAAATATTTTGAACTCCCAATTGAATACGCCATCAGTAGACCTAGTTAATAAAATTAAAGAGAAAAAATTGGCTTGAAATTGACCCTAAGAATATTGATGAAGTGACTTGTTCGATAGTAATATACAAGGATATGATGAACCGGAGCTCGGCCCCAGTGATTCATTTGACATGAACGTGAAGAGAATAACCTAATTGATCAGAGGTCAAAAACAACAATTGATATTTTACACCTGCAATGTTCCATATAAGATACTCTATACACACAAACAACTATATAGACGTGGGACTGTCAAAATATTGAAGCTCAATGACCTATCTTCCTTGAACGAGCCCACTAAATACTTGGCTGTTCCCGGCAAGAGTTGCTTCCCATTCCACTGAAGACAGCAGTATTTGTGAGAGTGACATCACAGCCTGCTTCATATCTGGACGCAGTATGGGATCATCGTCCACACATCGTTTTGCCAGTGTAGCCACCTATGTAACGATTTACATTTAAAGGAAAAGCTCGAGTTAAGAGTTCCAGGCAGACATTATTTAACTAAAGCAATCATTTTAGTCTAAATTCATTTTTTAAGTTGAGTTTATAGTTGTCAATGCAGGTCGCAGGATAATAATCCATGTATTACCTTGAAAAGGCAGTCATGGGGATACAAATCCATCAGATTAGGGTCAACATGATCTTTCAAGCTAGACATACTCGTGAAGTCAGGTGAATTCCGAAGAGCTGCCAGCATCTACGATTTTACAAACATTAGGAAATGGGATCCGAAAGTACTCGTTTTAGACACACATGCAATCGTACCAGGAGGAAAGTTACTGTCCGAAACCTTGACAACTAAATGGACTTCACGCTGAGCAAGTCAATGCAACAATGAAGTAAACAAATAAAGTAAAGAGAATTGCAATACATATATGTAATATGCAAAAGGCTTAATTGCTCAAAAAGCATGCATGCGTTGAAATGTAACATAGAAGAACTAAACCTAGATCGTGTGGTGTACTTTCATGTTTCGTCAACTTTCGTACAGTTTAATTTTATTAATACATTATATTCTTACTCATATTCACATACAAGTTAATAGAAATATGCAAAAAAATAATTACACATAGATTTATAAAATAATTAATATGTTTGTTCCATGCAATGTTGCATCGTATCCGTGTAGGAGAACTGAAAACCCAAACAACACTAAATCTATCATGTATTTCCGCGTTTGTGTATCATTTCGTTTCATGTACCTCAAAGGCCAAAACCAAACACTAAATTTTTGTGTTATATTCGTATATGATTTTCTGTGTCATTTACAAAATTGTCATCAAGGTTGTTGCAAGCATAAAATTTCCATTTAAACTCAAAAATCAATTACCAATACAATTATAACTGCAAAATTCAGGATAACTATATGGAAGGAATGTCTACACTAGCATATAGAAATAGATTTTTAATTTCGAGCTAGTTCAATATGCATTTAAGTCATATATGTATTAATTTGGTAAATCTAGCCCGTCATTTTGAATTTTAAATAGACTCGTTTATAAAAGAATAGAAGATTGTGTGCTTCAAATTTTGAAGTAGCAGGCTTACAATGGACACAAGGGATCGTCTTTCAGAATTTTTTACCACACTGCCCTCGGTTCGGGTAATGGCCTCCTTCCCTGATATAACCTCAAATAGAACAACCCCAAATGCGTACACATCGCTTTTACTTGTGGCCAAGCCATCCCTCAGATATCTACAAGATGAGTGTATATTAACAGAATTGTTGTAACTGAGCAAGATAATTATAAAGTACACAGTCATACACTTACTCGGGAGCCAGGTAACCAAAAGTTCCAACAACTCTTGTTGTTGATTCTTCACCATCATTGGTTCTTCCAACAAGTTTTGCCAACCCAAAATCTGATATCTGTATTCAGGAATTCCGAAATCACCAAAAAAGGTAGATTGCATAGTATATTACAGTATATCACTTCATTTTCTTTTATTAGTTACTAGTAACATATATCGACTAATTAAGTAGAAAGTAAGAACCTTAGCCCTAAATGCACCATCAAGTAAAATGTTACTTGTCTTGATATCTCGATGCACATAATGAGGCTTAGTATGCTCATGTATATATTCCAGACCCCTTGCAGTATCAAGTACAATTTGAAGTCTTGTGATCCAGGATAGTGAAGTATGACCTGCCAGATAAACAGTTTCATCTATAAAAATATCCGCATGGCGAAGCCTTATATGTTTGATTACTAAACTTCTTCTGCATAGAACTTTGATAATTACAGGAGTTAGGCATTCTTCCTAGTATGGATAATGAGTTTTTTTTTTTTTTTGAGATACCTTATAGTTATAGATGTTGTGATATTTATTATTAATCAAAACATTTTAATTTATGGAGCCTTCCCTCATTCTTTAGTTCATCTATAATTTTCTCACTGTTTAACTTTTGATAGCACCGCAATGGTAAAACTTAACATAAACAAATAGCATGACTGATTATGCATATAATTGGAGCTTACCCTTGTTTTGAGGGTCATGCAAATGGCTTTTCAGGGAGCCCTTTTGTGCATATTCGTATATTAGAAAGAGTTCATCAATGCTAGCAGCATAACCAATCAATTCTACCTTGACAAATTAAAATCAGAATTGAAGCTTTAGAATGCCGAACAGTAGCTATAAGCTTTGACAAAGACAGAAAATGTAATGCTTAAAATTACAAAATGCATTACCAGATTTGTATGATGAACCTTGCACAAAACTTTCATCTCTGACATAAACTCTTTGGTTTTCATTTCCGTCATTCTTTTAATTGCAACTTCCTAAAAGAATTTTGTGCTATTCAGGAGTCTGCGGGATGAGTTTAACATATCTACAAATAGAGGGTAAATTAAGTGTAGAGGGGTAAGATAAGTGTAACAGCAGCAAACCTGATCGCGAAGGAGGCCATAATAGACAGAGCCGTATGTTCCGTGTCCAAGTAGATTGGAATCAGAAAAACCCTCCGTACAAGACACGATTTCTTCAAATGTAAAAACCACGGGCTTCTCCATGTCAAAAACATCAGTTCCTATAACTGTAGGAACAATAAAAGTACAGTATATTAGATTCACTCAAGTATAGCAGTAACGATTAATAAATCAGCGAATTGATAAATGATAGTGAAAACATTTAATATCTTAATGATGGATACTTCCCTTAAATCTATAGTTCTGCAAGATACACTTTCCTCTTTTTTATCCTTTAAAACAGAACACTTTGATTGTGGCAGAAGACCAGGGATCCCTAGGTGCGAATTATAGATTAGACTTGCACTGAGAGAACACTTTTACTGCTTGTGGAAATTGCCGTTACTGTCTAGATCCAATGTCAAATTTAGTCATTATTTTTCTTTGGCTTTCATTTTTCAGCTCTAGATTTTAGTGCATGACTGGAACTATTGAAAATAAAATCTAGTAGAAACAGAATCAAACCTTTAGGAATGTTTATCTTCCGGTCACTAGATTCCCCCGGGGAGTGCTTTATATCGCCAGGTTTGCAGCAGAGATATCTCCCTGAACCACAGCAGAAACTTCTGCTCCGAAGAATTTGAAATTTATGAGAACTCTTTTCATCTTGATCCTTTGCATGACTTAAGGAAACAAAAAGCAGTACTACGACAACAATCACTGCAAGTCCAACTCCCAAACTCCCCATTATCCATCCATATGGCACACTAGCCTTGTGATGATGTTCTACAACCACTGGCAAGGAATTAGCATATTAGTGAGCATATTCCCTAGTGACTTCTTCACAAATTATACCCCTTAAATTTTATCTAAATCGTCTTTTGTAATACGAAGTTCTCAAGGGCCAATTTCCCCTATTATTTTCCATATGCCCAAGTCAATGATACATCAAAAGATGCAGGCAGAACAAGTGCAAGACATACCTGGAAAATTGTCTGCTGCCGGTGCTGGAACTGGAGCAGGAGGAATTTCATTTTCCAAATGATATGGTTTTCCTGGAACTATAACAAGAAATTGATGTATATATAAGAAAGCAAATAAATGTCATCTGATATTAGAAATTTACAAATTTTAAATATGTTTATATGAGAAATATAAATACACGTGAAATTTTCTCAAAAAATGAAAAAAAACTTATATAATAAACATAAACACTTGTGAAATTTTAAATTTAATTTCTATGGATTAAGGTTCTAACAGCCACTGAACTACATTATATCATGCTTTATAAACCAAATATAACATGTCTTTCTTTTAGAATTACTACTTGCATTGATTATCTTGTTTTCAGGCATTGCTTGTTACTGAGGGCATCATAGAAGGAAAAAATGCTACAGTAATTACCATAGCAGGAAAAAGTTTTCAAACTTCTGCCAGACCTTATTCAAGGGAGCAGGACCCAACCACGAATTTAAATATGTGGTCTCCCTAAGAACATCACACAACCCAGGACTATATCCCCACTAAGAAGTTCTTGAAACCAGAAGATTACTATTTCCAGGTAATTATGTTTCACCAAGATTGTGATAATGTGATCCCAAAGTGTATCCGGTTTCATATTTATACCAATATATAACACTACATTAATATCAAAAGATCTATTCGTTGACTTATACTAACATCATTCATAGGGTTGTGTAGTCATCTAACATGGTACGAGAGCTCATCCAGAAGACTCATAAGTCCAAACCATCTTACTAACTACAAAATTCTCAAATTATGGCCACCTTTATTGGTTTACCTTGCTTAAATCGTCCCCCAAACTGAAATCATTACAATGATCCACTTATGCAAGGGGCAGCATTAAAAGTGCAAATCCATCTAGCGGCTTCTACTAACAACTTAACATTAACACAACTTAAGGCTTCCCTGTAGATGATCATCTAATAATTACTACTAACAGTATATATCAGCCAATAACAGTATCACAAAAATTAAGAAAATAAAGCAATCATAATTCGTACCTGAATTAAGAGGAATATAATACAAATCACCAACAGTAACATTGCTAGGATCAAGAATTCTATTAACATTTTCAATACTGTCCATACTAACACCAAACCTACTAGCCAAAGATTGAACACTATCCCCATCTTTCATCACATAACTCATCAAGTAATTCCACAACCCACTTGAACACCCACACATCAATTGTAATGACACGACAGACCCCATTCTTGCTGCACGCCTACTGTTTGAGAAAATGCCTAGCCCACCATACTCATCAATCACCATATCATACACAGATCCCCCATTTTTCCTGACAGTGAAAGTAGTGTTTGTCAAGTACTTCTTCACATTTGAAGCACAAGAACAGTTCTTTTTGATAAAAACATAATCTTTATCATTGTCTTCAGCATAAATGTCTTGTGGCAATACATCAAACATGCTTTGAATGACTGCAAATGTTTGATTTGGGGTTGGCTTGAAGGCTAGAAATGATGTGCATAGTCTGCTTGCTTCTGTGCAATTTAGTGGAGTTGGGTATGAAAAAGATAGGCTTTTTAAGCTGAGGAAAAATAATACAAGTGCTGAAATTAATGGGTCTGGTTTCATCTTGTTAGAGAAACTGCAAGAACTGAAAATGAAGAAAGAGGAAGAAGAAGAGCATTTGTTTGAGGTGTGTGTGCTGGAGCAGGACTGGTAGTAACTGCAAGGACAGTGAAAAAAAGAGAAAGTGACTGATATCAGTCTCCTACAGATTTTTTTTAATGTACCGTAATGACTATGTTACCCTTTTATTACATTCTTTAGTCCGGACATGATTACTCCCTCCGTCCCAGTGAATTATATACATTGGGATCGGACACGGAGACCAAGAAAAAGTGTAAGAAATGAATAAAGTTTAATGGAAAGTGGGTGAAGTGGTGGGATCCACATATATTTTAATAATAGATTTGAGGAGATAGTGGAGTAAGGTAGTGGGTGTAATAGTGTTTTTATTATTATATAATGGAGATAGTGGGAGAATGTAGTGGGTATAGTGGTTTTTTATATTATAAAAAGTTGCTATTTTGGGAATGTATAGAAATGATGGGACATCCAAAAAAGGAAACTGTATAGAATTTATTGGGACGGAGGGAGTACAACTTATAAAAATATTACGAGTTGAATTTACATATCTAAACACAAACACAGTGTCATAAAAATCCCCGTTTTAATCGATCAATTAATCTCCTGCAAAGTCGGTCACCGATTCGATTTTTAAAATCCGATTAATTCTTATATATATATTTTTAATCAAAATATATATATATGATAAATTATTAAAATTAAAATATTATATTACTTTAAATATGAATAGTTATAGAGTTTATGAATATAATAAATATATTAATTCCTAAATAGCTAATATAATAATACCTCAACCGATTAGACCCGATTCCTCTAACCCTGTCTAAATGTTATGAATTTTTGTATAGATTTTTACTGTATGTATTTTATAAGTCTTATATTTAATATTATATTAGTGATATATATATATATATATATATATATTAGTTATATAATTAATATTTGTTATTATTTATATAAATAATAATATAATTAAAAAATTTAATAAATTTTATAAGTTTTGTTGTACAGTCAAATATATAGTGACGTTGACGTTGACGGTTGTAAAATCAAAACGTTAGTTATGAATCAAAGAATATATTAACATATGCCGGTTTTTGTTGTGTGTAACAGAATTATTTTGTATCAATTTAAATTTAATTCGAAGTAATAAATTTCCTTTCCAATTGGTTTTGCCAATGAAACCGGAGTACAAGCTTGTTCTAGCTAAAGTATACATACTCCGGGTGTTGGACACCCGTTTTTTATTTTATTTTTTGTCACGTATTTTGAAATTTTATAAAATATAATTTTATAATAATTTTTTAAATTTTTTTCTGAACAAAAATTTAACTTTTAAAATTTTGTTTATAATTAGAAAATTATTATTATGAACGTAAGATACAGGTTTCTCAAAATATGTACTCACAAACAAAGAAGCTCATATTACGCAGAGGGGCAGGAGGTCAACCTATAGAAAAATCAAAATTAACATCGGAAATCTGAACATGAGGTTACTCATATAACTCATCCCAAAAAATGCTTATCCTTTGATGATTGAGAGGGCAGATTAGACAATACTCCCTCCGTTTCAATTTACATGTCCACTTTTGAAAAAAAAGTTTGTTTCAAATTAGTTGTTCACTTCAACTTTCAATGCAAAATCATAATTCTAAAGTTATTTTTAGTCCGCATATCTCTTATTTATATTTCCTAGATCAACCTCATACCACATGTTACGGTGATTTAATGCAATTGACTTGTAAACAACCACTTTTCTTAAACTATGTGTTTTTTTTAAAATAGACATGTAATTTGAAACGAATGAAGTATATAAAAAAAAATAAGCAAAAAGTACACATCATTACCACTAACGTGTGCCATAAAACAACTGCTTGAGTTGAGAATAAACAAACACAAATAGTACTTCATATTAGTAAAATCTAAAATTGCATGCGAATGGAATCATTTTATATTGATTATACCAATAATACAACTTTAGGTTGAGTGAGGAAATTATATATAGTAAAAAGGGGTATAATTGGAAATAAGGTTGTCCAAAATTAATGACTGTTTTTAGAAATGGGGTGCACAAGTTGCGAGGTGGAGTTTAGAAAGAGAAAAGAATATCAATGCAAAGACAGTGGTAAGGGGCCCCACGAAGTTGCCGCCGATATTTTAAGAAAAAATCGCCGATGTCAATTTTATCATCGTGGAATCCGTGATCACTGCAAAGACTACCCGCACGAGTCACAAATACTATTGTTCATTTTCATGTCATTGTCCGGATAGAGGCCGTTAAATGAATAATTTGTTTATAAATTATTTTCTTTTTGTCAGCATCTACCTAAACGTAGATAAATTGTATCGAATACAATATTGATATTCAATCTAAATTAGTTTTTCCCAACTAACTAAAAGCACGGGACCGACTTAAGGAGACGGTGAATAACTATAAAACAAAGCCGTCCGCTTAATAAGAAATAATGTATATAATAGTAATAATAATGAAGCAGGGGAAATAGCTAAAAAAACAAAGCGAAATAAGCATAGATGGCAGACAAGTAAAAGCCAAAACATGAGAATTACCTAATACCTACCCACTCCGGCACTCCGAATTCCTATCGGAGCAACTGAGTGAGCTCAAATTAGTTAGACAAAACTTATTTGTTATTAAAACCTTTGGGTTTTTATTTTAAACAGGTCACAAAGTTAGAAATTATGCTTAAATTTAGATAAATTTATTATTGATTTATAATTTATTTGATATAAAAATTAAATATAATAATATATCAAACAATCTTCTTGAGAAAATTAGAAATTATAATCAGAAAAAGATAGAGGACGAATGAGATGAAGGAAGCAAACAATCTCCTTGAGAAAAAAAAAAGCAGACAAGCTGGAAAAGAAGGAAATGGGAGGTGGGGCAGATCATCAGAACACATATGCATGTGCCTCCCTGTTTTTAGCTGGAATGGGCATCACATCTTTGTATTGACAGCTGCTTTATTTACACAATTTCCATACATTATGATTATACTTACTACTTACAGTTACAGTATTAAAAATTTTAAAGATTTTTAACAATTACTTTCCATTGTGCTCCCTGCTCATTTTAGATACGAGATCTTAAAGTGAAATTACAAATTTATGAAGATATTGACGGCGAAATCATGCTATTTCATTTTTAGAAATAGATCGAAATTGTAACATAGACTCGTGCACGACTTTGAAAAACAATTTGAATTATATGTTACTCGTAAATAAAGGTTTTTTTTGCAATTGGACCCTGAACCAGAACTACTGGCGGACCACCAACTTTAGTCGGAGGGTGCTAGACAACACATTAATGAGATTCAAACTAGTACAACAAAATCAAATCTGGATCCTCGTTTCACTGGGCTTTCAAGTTTCCTCCCTTCTATTTAACTCGTTAAGAGGTCGTTTGGTTCGAGCTTCGCTGGTATAGGTACTCCCTCCATTTCAAATTACATGTCCATTTTTAAAGAAAAAATTTGTTTCAAATTAGTTGTCCACTTCAATTTTCAATGCAAATTCATAATTTCAAAGTCAATTCTACTCCACATACTTCTTATTTATATTTCCTAGATCGAACTCATACCACATATTATCATCATTTAATACAATTGATTTGTGAAAATTCACTTTTTTTAAACTGTGTGATTTTTTCAAAGTGGACATCTAATTTGATACGGAGGGAGTATGAGTTTTGTTCATTCCAAACCCATACATGGTGTTTGGTTAAAAAAAAATTTCATCAAACCCACAAGGTATGAGATTTTCATACCCGAGTGAGGTGGGTATGAAACATGGGTTTCAGACTTTCAGGAATCAAATTTTTATCTTTTATTTTCATTACTATCTATATCATTTCATTTCATGTAAATCATTAACTTAAATAACAGATAATCTATATATAATTACCCTGGGCCTCTAAAGAGAAGGCCCAAACGGGAAGTTTCTTATCTGAGCAATTTGTAACTCCGTGTTCTCTCTTTCTCTCTAACGAATTTGCTCTCTCATATGCAGGCCGTGTTATGAGTGGGCTTTTAACCACTAAGCAGCTGCATTAACCAGACATTGGGGGTGTGAATTCCAGTGCGGAAGAACAAGAGGCTCAGGGGGTAAAAGTACTTAATGATGATCAGCGACTCAGCAATCAAGAAGCCTCCCAGCCAGTGGTACCAAGTACAGGTGGGGGTATCGAGAACCTGGGGAGCAACTGTGGATCTCATGACGAAGCATATCTTGACTTGGAGGACTTGTTTGGTGGTGATTTTTGGCCGAATGTTGACAATCTGTTGATGAATGACCCAATGTCCAAGGGTGATGCATCTTTGAACTTTGAGTGAGGTTTGTTTGATGCAGCTGGTTCTTGGTCAGATAAAAATTTGGAGGAACCAGGGTGTGTTTTGAGTGAGAGAGGGGAGTAATTTTTATTTTCTAAAATAATAAATAAATATTTTATAATATTTAGTCAAAGATTGGTTAATTTGATTTCTAAAAAACCGAAACGTACATGTAACTTGGGACGGAAGAAGTATATAAGAGCAAATAAACTGTTGAAACTACTAAAATCACAACTGAGAATAATACAATCTACGAGTTCGGCTTTGAAAAAGAATTGACAAGTACTGAGAAGAAATTACAGAACACAGATAATTTCCTCTGACTAAATCCAATGCCTGATGTATATTTCCAGATTAGCTGAGATACCAGGAATGCGAAGCGGCAAGAAGAGCAGCCCCAATTCCTGAGCCATCGTTGGAATGCTCACAGACTATGTGTTCTGCGACTTCATCATCAAGCAACTCTTTTAATGTAGCTTCTAAGCACTCACGATATGCAGTATAATGTTCATATAAACCACCATCCATAGCTATAACTGTCTTCTGTGAATCTCCATCTTTGAAAGAATCTCTACCCGTTTTCTTTAAAATGCCCAAGATTCCAGCAGCAGCAAGTCGGGCTCCACGTCTGGCAACAATATCACATAACTCAACCACGACCTTCCTCACCTTCAGAGTAGTGTTGGATATCTACGAAGAAACAAAAGAAAAAATACAGTAATTAAATATGAGCACATAATAAACAGGTTGGCATATAAGAAAAGATGCTGGTTATTAAGACAGATTATATTTAATCTAATTGCAATTGCTCCAAAGATTATAAGCCTTTTGCCAGGTTTTGTGGGGGGGTTTTTCCAACATAAAGTCAAAAACTAATGCATACCTCCAATATATCCTTCAATTTATTTCCCACCACCTTCAGATCGTACGATGTATCATGATGCATCGCAGACATGTCAGGCGTCCTGCATATAGCAGAAAGGGATGCAAGATGCAACTGCTCAGTGTACAGTATATGATGCTAGTATGACTCAAGCAACATTGATTCATGTTAAATTTATAAGAATTAGGTTAATGAATAAAGAATTCAAGCTAGAAAAGCAAACAATAAGACAAAAATAAATGGAAATCTGTTTGGATAAACACCTTAAAATAAATGGAGTCCTTAGTTTTGGTGGAACAGTGTCACCAAATAGGGCAGATTCCTCAGCCATCCTACATAAAACTCTGCGAACAATCTCTCCCAGATACATTCCAGAGGTTAACTTCTCAAATATCTACAAAATGCACAGAGAAATAAAAATAATGCACTGAACAATTGTATTGCAAAAGCAGACTGAACATGTATATATATTACTACTGGACAGTCTACATGCATGCAAAATATAATCACCTGTTCACCAGGGTTTAGACTTTCAGCATCCAGTTCATTATCATACTCTGTTAGAGGAAGATGTGATGACCTAAAGTTGCCCCATTCCATATTTATAACCTAAAACATGAAGGAACCAGAAACTCAATCCCTGCCACACATCACAATATCGTAGCACCTAAAATTCTAAACATACGGCAAAGAACTGAATTTAAACACCAACAGCGCTGACCAAAAACTGTTTACCATCTCTCCTGATTCAGGTTGAGGGCCATGCCATTTAGGTATTGCTTGAGAGCGTTCCACATAAGCTGCATTAGTTCCGGTGCCCATTATAACTGCCATTACAACATCCTTGTTGGTGTACCTACCCCCAGCTAATGTGCCAACTGTGTCATTGACCTAGTGACAGCATTAGAAATTAAAACCAGATCAGATCAGAGAGATGCCGAGGGATTGACATAATGCTGTGCCATGGTATACTGACGAAAGACAATCTATGATGCAACACTAGAACTTACCAGAGCAGACACATGCATTTCAACACCTTGTCTTTCCATGGCACTTGATAGTTCGGCTACCACATCTTTGCCAACCTACACCAGGGAAACTAACTCGATGAGGTCCACAAACGTAACTACGTAAGGCAAAAATTAGCCAGCACATGTTGGTCACAAGTATATATCATTAGTAATATGTGAGCTAAAAGTTCAAAATAATTGATCACGTCTGCAATAAACTAAAAAGATGGCTGATATATAATATACATCACCCAGATTATGTGACTTGTGGCATATAGTTTTCTATCATGTTCATGATATCAAGAATAAAATCTTAGCAATCCAGGCAAGTCGTTTGTCTGGGCTACAAACGACAAGCCTCTCACATTGCGCAGCCCTGTCCTTATTTCTCATTAGAAAGCTGTTTCATAGGGTTCAACCCCGTTACCTAGTGAATAAAACAGAAATGCACGGCACAATAGTCAGAAATGCCCAGATACCTGACTGTTGTGCCGAGCATGAGTCATGGCCTTCATTCATGTCATACACATGTATCTACACAAACATCTGTCTGACCAAACTATTGTAATACACAAAAGCTTTTAGCTTGCTTCTGGATAAAGATTGATTTTGATACAAAGAAAAAGGGTCACAGAACCAGCACTAACCGCATCATCAATAGAGAAACCTTTGGTCCACCTCATAAGCGTCCCAGAAACAATTGAATTTTGCATCACAGGAAAAGAGAAGGTGAAACCTAATTCCCTCTTTCTACCATCAGGAAGTTGAAATCTGTCACCTTCTTGAGCAACAAACTTTGCAAGTTCGGCGGCAATATAATCAAAAAGCTCCTGGAAGATAAAGCGTAATCCATCTTAGTCTCTCACACTCTTCAGTGACTCTAAAACCGGCAAGCAATTAACTTTAACCAACAACACTAACCTGTGATGTCCCAACCATCAAACTAGGAGGAATCGACAACTCCGCAAATTCTTGATCAACAACACCACCGTTCGTCCCTCCCAACTGCACCCGTAACACCCGGAAATTTGTTCCTCCAAGATCCAAAGCATAATATACACCTTCCTCAGCACTAGAACAAAATAATCCACACACTAAAAACCACCCTCCATAATCATCCAACATACACATCTCAAAACAAAAAAAAAAACTTCCGAAAGAAAACCTAATCCCACACCTCCCTATCAACTACTTCTACCCCAACCAACCAATCGTTACAAAACCTCCACAGAACACAGATCAGCCCTATTTAATAAAAAGCCATAAACTTCAACACTAGACATAACACATTATACATAACACTTTAAAACACAAGATACAATTAGTTAATTTTACGTTATTTTATCATTCAACGATCATCAAATAAAATATAAACAATAACAAATTTCATAATTACAATTAAAAAAAAATGCAAGTAACAGAGTGTAGTGTACGGACCCAGTGGGGAGATTATCAACATAGCTGATGAGCATTTTGAGTTTGCTGCCGCCTTCCGACGCAAGTCCGGCGTGCATCTCCACCGTCATCGCATCCGCCACCTGTTTCAATTTCGACTCAGGGGTCCCACACTTTTCTTGAAACTCCTTTAAAATCGCAGCAGCTCGTGAAGACTGGCTCGAATTACGGAGCTGGTGGCGCACGAGCAGAGCCACCGCCGCGCACACGGCGGCGCCACCTATGACCGCCGCTGTCACCGCCACCTTCCCCATCAGCACTCCCCAATCACAATCACTAACAAACAGCAAAAATGAAATCAAAATCAAGAAAAGAAATGAAACTGAAATTAGCTTTATATATGTGTGTGATTGAGATTGGGAGTGTGATTTGATTTGATTTAATTAAATAGTACTAATTAATTTTATAAACACGTCACAACTCACAAGTAGACACGAGTTCTTGGGAGTGTTGTGATGGTAGTTAAAGGTTAGGAACAAAACAAAACAAAGATAATTAGAGATAAATTAGGTGAGGATGGGAGTGATTAAGAAGCAGTAATTTATTAATTTAAGGAATCTGGGCGTCAAAAGAATTGGAATAACACAGTCTCATCCATTTCCGCTTTGCAGGTATCTTTCTTTTTACCGTTGCATACAGCTGTATGATTCATGTCCAGAGTGAGATTAATATGATTATTCCGTGGGAGTATCTGGGGATAAAATATTATCGGTTTTTCTATGGTGTGCCCATGGGCACACATTAAGCACCAAAATTTATGAAATTGGAGGGTTTCTATTGGCTTACCTTCTTTAATAATGGTGGACCCCCTGCAGTTACAACAACCACACCAATCAAAACCCTCCATTTTTATTAATGTTAGTGCTTAGCATGTGCCCATGGGACTGTCCCACTATTGTCCAAATATAATTTTGTAGATATTATAGATATCTTACTCTTTATAATATTATTATCTTTTTATGATATAAGAATAAGAATTATTATGGGATATAATTCTTATTCTTATCATCTTATTTGTTAAGATATTCGAATTATTTTTAAGTATTTACTATCTATTTCAAATTATTTTTTTCAATAAGAAAATTAACGAATTTTTATTTTGAGTACCTGCAAAATATAAAATTAGCAATAAAAGATCAGAGATAGTATCATCAAGATATCTATTCTGATCTCGATTTTATTTAAAATCACAACTTAATTTATCGGAATTCACATATTCGTATATGAATCACATCGAGACTTAATAGCTTTTTAGACGATTTAATTTATTTTATATAATTTGTTATCCAATTGAAAGAGATATATGTGTTTGTGTGTTTTCTGATATCTTGATAATAAAATTTAAATGTGTGAGAAAAAAAAAGGGATCTTTTTAAAAATACCCATCTGTAAAATCATTTTTTTAAAAATACTACCATCTTTTTCATTGTTTTTAAAAATACCTTTTCATAAAATTTTTTTTTCAAAAATACGATTTGCAACTGTTGCAACTTCATTTGCAACCTTGGGCGGCGCAGCCGTAAAAGTTGCAAATGAGGTTGCAAAAGTTGCAAATAAAAATGGAAAGTTGCAACTGTTGCAACTGTTGCAACCTTGGGCGGCGCAGCCGTAAAAGTTGCAAATGAGGTTGCAAAAGTTGCAAATGAGGTTGCAAAAGTTGCAAATAAAAATGGAAAGTTGCAACTGTTGCAACTGTTGCAACTGCAATTGCAACTAGTTCAACTGAAAACTGTAAGTTGCAAATGAGGTTGCAAAAGTTGCAAATGAGGTTGCAAAAGTTGCAAATGAGGTTGCAAAAGTTGCAAATGAGGTTGCAAAAGTTGCAAATGAGGTTGCAACTGCAGTTGCAACTTTTGCAACCTCAGTTGCAACTAAATGCAACTGAAAACTGTAAGTAACAACAGATGTATGGTGTGCCCCTGGCGGAGCCATTAGATTACAATAGAATCAACTGAATGCAACCATATGCAACCATATATGCAATTACAAATCCTGATTTCAAGTTCCAGTTTTCAAATGTCGTTTTCGACCTCATTTTCGGAATCGATATATATATATATATATATATATATATATATATATATATATATCGATTCCGAAAATGAGGTCGAAAACGACATTTGAAAACTGAAACTTGAAATCAGAAATTCAGTTGCAGATGAAGTTGCAAAAGAGGTTGCAACACGGCTGGCTAGTTGCAAATGAGGTTGCAAAAGTTGCAAACAGTATTTTTGAAAAAACAATTTTATGAAAAGGTATTTTTAAAAATAATTCTGGAAGGTAGTATTTTTGTAAATAATTAAAGAAAAGGTAGGTAGTTTTGTAGATTTCCCAAAAAAATACCCAGTAAAATATTTCGTTCAATCATTATGAAGCAAAAAAGATTGCTAAAAATACATGACTTGCAGAATACAAACAAAATCCGAATATAAATATGATATAAACTACAATTGATATTTAAATTCAACAAGGGTGAATATAGATCTTAATTTCTTGGATATTGAATTGAAATCACCGTTCTTTTGATTACATTCGAACTTTTGGAATATAATCCGCACTTCCAACCCTATAATAATTGTAATACTTCAGGCTTTCTAATATATATCTAAGCTCTATGAATAATAACAAATCAAGCTCTTATACTACTTTTAGACTCTGTTCTAAAAATCGCTGATTAATCACGATTAATCACCGATTAATCCCTGTTCCGTAGCTCGCCGAACTGATTAAATCTCCGATCAATCCGATTAATCTCCGATCAATTCAATTAATCCCTGATTAATCCTTGTTCCGTGACTTCACCGATTAAGTCCGATTCCCGCTTTTTACAACACTGCTTTTAGATAACTGCATATACCGGCAACAATAGTGACCAGTATAAAAGTGATATTTTTTTTTTTTTTTGACAGAAGTATAAAAGTGAAACTTAAACACACACAAACAGCAAAGTGCTGGGGAACATATCATACATCATTCCAACTTCACAAAGGTAACCATTGTACTAAAAGGAAGTTAACACAAATATGAAACAAAGTCAACTCCTTGGACAATCTTGTGGGTTATAAACAAGTTCGATCCCCAACTACCTCATTCTACAAGAGAAGATCATTGCCTACAGGCTACAGCCCCGTCTGATGCATATGTTTAGCTAAAATTGTACAAAAGATGCCCAACTCGACCACTCCTCTCCCCACTTCCGTCCCAGACCGGGTTCAGAAGCAGAAAGAAAAGAAAAGGACAACTACTACTATCATCTTCCACGTAAAAGCCAGTGCAGCTTCACTCTATCCACAAGTATAATATGCATGCCTGGAAAATAGAAAACAAATGAAAGCCAGCACCTGACATAGATCTTACCACAATTGCTGACTTTCACAGGGGACTTGAATAAATCTTTAAACTCTGATGTGCAGGTTACTGGACTCAACCTCCTGTAAAAAAAAAAAAAAAGGCAACAAAAAACAAAGGAAAGAAAGCAGTATAAAAATATATATAATAAGCACAATCCAAAAAAAATTAAGTAATTAAGATCAAATGCACATGCCTCATTAACAGCCCCTGGCACAGGATATCAAAAAGCATTATCATCAGACACTATAGCCCTCTGAAGAGCCATACCTAGCTGCATGAAACAAAGCAATGCATCATATGTAAGCATTAGTAGGACAGCTATCTCACCAAATCTAAATCTAAAAATGTTTAAGAGCAATACCGCCAACACTTGTCAATTATAATTTCTGGCTTATGTATGCATAAAAGAGAAAAAATATTGTTTAAGATTTACAGAAGCGAGTTGAACTTAAATTTAAGACCTCCAACTCGTCCTTTGAACCACTTTCAGAGACCTTCCCATCTATCGCACATCCATCATGCATAAGTAAGCCAGATTCTGACTCACATGAATCACCATGCGGAGATACCTGACTGCTGCTGCAAAGGATGCTGCCAGGATTGCCTTCACTGCTTGATGCAGGTCCTCTATCTACTACGCATCCTACTTCACTTGTAAGGCTTGTGACAACACTTGAATTTGAAAGACATCCATCAACTCTTCCGGACATAGTTTGCTGCTCAGATTCAATTTGCCTGATAACCAACTCACTATCACCTTCAATCTGTTCGGCCCTTTGAGTTCCATTTACTTCAGCCATTTCTTCTGTTCTTGGAACCTCACTCTCCAGTGGCGAACACTCTCTTGGTGCATGTGTGTCAACAAAACTTACAATATCAGGAGATGATGAATCACACTTCTGAGGGCTTGCACTGCATTGGCGCTTTTCTGGACTGCCTTGCACATTTGCAGCATTAAACTGCCTTCTCCTTCTTACTTGTCTTCCAGCAGATCTCGGCCTGCAGGCTGCAACCTTCATCTATAGGAGAGGATTGATCATGATGCTGCCTAGGGGGCCGACTTCGTCTATAGCCATCTGGAAATACAAAAGAAGGTATCCGCCTTCTACAAACATGTGAGACAAAAATTTCCATTCCTGGCTTCCAGAACACATACATATTCACAGAATGCCGAAATTCGTCAACTGTCCCCCGTATATCAAACTGCTGACCTTCTTGTATTACCTCACCTTCTTTTCTTTGCAATCCCATAAAAAAGGCAGAATGGGAACACTGCCTTGATGAATCAACATACTCATGGGGATACGGATGACACTGCAGCTTTCCACATGTATCTCTCTCAATCTGCACAAAAAATACAGAAAAAATAATTCAGCAGCAAGACATAATGATGTTTCCTCCTCATTTTTGCTATTGCCTTATGAGCAGAGAGCTGAAACTAAGGTTGATCACAGCTCCACCGCCGATTAACATGTCAAAGTGGAATAATATTACCATCAGAGTCAACTGTCTGAGTCGGGATTCGACCCATCCTTTCCATGCACGCAAATCATCCCCATCAGCCGCAATAACGTCTACCTGCAAATAGTTCTTATAGCTTTCGAAGAACATATACGGCTCAAACAACGCACCCCACTGTGACTTATTCAGTTCAATCTCCTGGACGTTGACATAACATCAGTAAACCACAAAACCAGTATGCTACTGTACCAAAATATGTAAAAGCCAGTTACTACCTCACAAATGTTATTACCAAAATGGAACTGCTCCATCATCACGCGAAGCGTACTAATTGAGACATTGTAGCTGGAATTCATACATGGGTAAGCGGGGGTGATTATTGGCATATGATGAGTTCTATCGCGAGGATTTTTACGAGGATCCCATATAGAAAAACCAAGCTCATCTTCTTCTATCGCACAAAGCATTACTGGATTTGGCCAACGCCACTGAGTGTATACCCTAAAAAAACGAGAAACCAGCATACTGGGAATGGCATTAGGATACATCTGAGAAACCTTAGCTACAAGAAGAGCCCAGTTAACACCGCCAAGAAATCCAGTGACCTGAGATGAGGGTAGAATATGATCAAATCTCAAGCACTAGAGGGTAGACTTAAAACACCTGACACAGACAGATTTGTACAAAGACTACCATGCTTACATTTGAATAGACACCACGCCTCTTCGCCCAATACTTTAGACAGCGGAGCGTAGTGCGGAAATGCTAAAGTTTTAAACACAGGAGTTAAAACAGCAAATAAGCACTAAAATTAAAAAATTAACACAAGCACAAACAATTAAGCAGCGACAACCTCGACATTTGGTACGAGCTTAAGTATCTGATCAGCAACCCTGCAGCCATTTAGAATACGAAGAGTTGTCTCATCAACATTGTACAGAACAGAAACATCAGAAATATCCAAGTCCTGTTCATGGTTCAGTAGCATTTTTATATCAGGAACGGCATATGCCACTAAAATAAAGCTAAAACAAGGGGAAAAAAATTTAGCAAGGCATGTCACTTTTCAGCTTAATAAACCAGTTGAACCTAGCCCCACAGAGAGACTTGAGTTGACATCAAATCTGCATATGTGCAGAAAAAATAGGACCCGCAATAAGATTGCAAAGCCTATAAAGTGTATTCCAATAAAAACTAAGAAAGTAAAGTACTGAAGGACGCAAACTGCGGAAGTAATTGACCAAACTAAAAGGTTGACTTAGTGACATCGTTCTATCAGGACTCTACCGATTGTTACTTCGTAAGTAATCAATTTATTATATAGACAGTATCACTCTAATGAATTAAATACTATGTCGATGAACTACAGTGAGTAGTTGGTCAAAGTTAGTTGACTAAGCTGTACAGATACTAGAATCATGTGTAATCTTTTTCTGCCTCCAGATGACTAGGACTCCTTCCGAATGTTGCATTACAATCTTATTTCAAATAAAGTTTTCTCATTAGGAGTTACCACTAAACCACTTCTTCATTCTCTACATTTTATTTAATAGCTCTCTAACTGTGCAACTTCACCCTAAGTATACCTCTGCAATTTTCGCTGTTCTCATAATCCAACTTTAATTCCACAACTTCTGAAGTGCGGAACCATAAGTTCCGCACACATTTCTCCATTGAGCTACATGAAGTCTAGGTCGGAAAGAAAATAAGAAAAAGTACTATGTATATAAGTTATTTCAATTAACTCACATCTGGTACAACCAAAAGAGACACGCTTGCATAAAGAAGATCAATTGATATTCCATCAAACTTAAATTTCATGACTGGGACATGAGCATCGGGCACAGGCTGTAGTTCAGTAACTTCTTCTATCTCCTCCAAAATGTTATGTAATATAAAGAAAAAGTCCTCCTGCAAGTCCAAACATTACATTAAGACATACAATAGTGATATAGGCTGAGAGGATACAATAGATAATATCTCCTGAATATCATTAATTTCACAAATTACCTCTCGACTGACATAAGAAGGTCCTACACATAGTGTATCAATGTCTGCTCCTGGACCATGGACCTATCAATTATATGTTACCGCACGGCCATAAACATTAAACGGGCACCGAAGCAAAAAGGTATCCAGGGGTGTAAGCGCAAACATGTTGGTTGGAGCAAAGCACTAGATACATAAAACTCAATATATACATGATAAATTTGATATTAAAAATTGTACAAGGGATGATAAAACAAGTCGTAAACAAAATCAATGTAATTATATAGAGCCGTAATAGAACTTATGTTCATAAAAACAAAAAAATGCACTAGTGACTAAAGCACGTTCATTTTACAGACAAATTTATTCTTGTTCAACATCTAGGATTTTCATAAAGATCATAATTCTTATGATACTCGACACCCCTTATTTTTCCACATGGATCTCCTCCACATCAATTAAATGCCTTTAAAATTGCTCAAGAGCCATGCTTCCCTTTATTAGTGATATTTTAGGATCCATTTAATTATGACATATAATAATATTTTATTTATCTAATTCATTTCTTCATATTATATCTTTATCTTCTTTTTGTTCCTATGTTACTTCCTATGTCCCATAATTCTTGTCCCTCCACTTTTTCATAGTACTTTATTTTTATGATTTCACTTTTCGTATAAATATACGAGTGTTGAACACCTTTTATACAACAATTTGAAAAAATAAAGATTGTGTGCAACTCTTCTTTTTCAAATGTCATGTCAAGCATGCAAAAGTCTACTTGACAAAAATTATGAGGAAGAGATTGCTTCTTTTAATTTCTTAATAGTTTTATGCGGGCTGCCCCTATATAGTTTGGGGCTCGAGACTGCTAAATCAAATTTAATGACTACATGTCGAGTCTCCACACTTTTGTCCAACTTTGGATCAATATCATAAATCTTAGATTTTCAAACCAGGAATAAGTAATTTGTCCAAGTCTGGGTAACATAGTAAGGAAAACAACTTAAACAAACAAGGAATTAAGTAGAGCATAACAAGCTTATAAAAAAAATCAACCATCTTGGAAGTGTAGCAGAGACAAGCAGCATATATAGCCAGTGGCATTACCTGCTTGGAACAACTGTGGGCTCTTGCCCCCTAACAAAACAAATAGAGATTGACGAGAGTTTATGTGAGCTGGCACAGCTTCAAAAATACTTTTTCACTTTCTTATCATCTTATGAATTAATCTCGAAGAAGATACCAAGAGAGAGGTCACAATAGAACAAAATGGGTTATATAAATGGCCTTATAACAATTGTAGTGAAGAAATCTGTCTCAACTTTCCCGATATAAACAGATCATGCATAATTTTTTTTGCCTAAGATACTTTAATTTATACTATTTCGTATTAAACAGGCTTAAGTAAGTTCAGGGGATACACACCATTAACATCCTAAATTCTAGCCTTTAGGAATCATAAAATTTAAAGAGAGTCTTTTGAATGCAATTGGATATTCTGTTCACTTTCGACCATAACCCAACCCGAAAACTAAAATATAGGGACACCAAACACAGATGCAAGAGATAACAACATGCTTACCCCTAGCCGATAGGAACCAAAAGTAAAAATGACGGCATTAGCATCCTCGACCATCTGATCAGTGTAGCCTCGCAAGCGGGTCAGTTGCTTTACCCAATCTATGACTATCTATAAATATACGAGAATGAGCAAATTAATATATAAGATAAATGCACAGAATCTACTACTGAATTTACGGTACACAAGTAAACAGATTCAATCAAATATTTGAGTAAGTAATACCATGACATGATTAATTACCTAGATAAAATATTCAATTAATTTCCAAAAGCATTAAATAGAGCCCAGCAATCCAATAGTATAGGTTAGAAAAACGAATGAAAAGTTAAGTGGAAGAGATGAAATACCTTGCGAATACGAGTAAGAACATGTTGGCGTTTAGAAGCTTCTTCAGGGGTTTCGTACAATTCAGCATCTTCCAGAAGCTTTGGCACCCAAAACATCGAATGTTAGCTTAACCAATACATAACTTAGCAGTGGCCATTGTGTATGGAGAGAGAGAGAGAGGGAGGGAGGGAGGGAGGGAGGGAGAGAGAGAGAGAGAGAGAGAGAGAGAGAGACCTTCTGAAGATGATTGTTACGAAGAAAGTCAGATTGAGTTGGTCCGGTGAGAGAGAGGGGCTTGGTAACACCGACGGGGTGCTCGACCAAACCCTCAGAAGCCATACAGAGTATTTATTTATGTGTATAGTTGAGGTGGAATAGTAGAAATTAAAATGGGGAAATTAATTAGACAAGAGAGACAGAGAGAGGAAGGTTGAAAGAAACCCTAGATCGGCAAAAGGGGAAATTAGAATGAGTGAAACCCTAATTTTAAGAAGGGGGAAGTGTTTGATCTGAGAAAGACGGACTCAACCCAAGTCCGACGCGTCCTATAACTTTTCTGGGATGAGCTTCCCGATTTAAGATTTAAGATGTTACACTTTATTTTGCACAATTTAATATGCAACTTGTTTAAATATTATATATTTTAATTTATATTATAAAATTTAATTCAATATCATAAATTTTTTAACTATAATTATAATTATTGATCGAATAGTTTAATATTTCGAAACACTTTTTTACATTTTAAATGAAGAACAAAGTTCCATGTAGTACACATATTTACTGTAGTACCGTAGACTAGAGATGCACAAAAGATCTGTTCGGGCCAGATCCAGACCGGGCCAAAAAAATCCGGATTTTTTTCAAACCAGATCGGGCCGGGCTTTTTTAAAAATCGGGCCGGGCCGGGCCGGGCTTTTCCAAAAATACTAGGCCCGGTTTAGTTATAAAAAGCCCGGATTTTTCAAAAATCCGGATTTTATCCGGGTTTTTTTGAAAATATTAGGCCTGTTTTAGGCCCTCGGGCCGGGCCGGGCCAGACCGGGTTTTTTTCGGATCGGATTTTTCAGATTTTTTTCCAGATCAGATCAGATCGGATTTCAGATTTCAGATTTTTTGAACATCTCTACCGTAGACCACGTATGTTCTGCAACTATAAAATGACATAAAAACATTGCAAAATGTGTTATTTTGCAAATCATGTTCTATAAACATCATTATTTTGTTAAAAATTTTGACAATCCTAAACATTCTACAAGTTAAATAGTGAAAAACACATTATTCTGCAAAACATGTTAAGTTTGCAGAACATATTTATATATTACAGAACATATGTGTTCTACTTGTCAAACATAAATGATTTTCAATATTTTTCATGAAATAATGATATTTATAGAATTTATTTCACAAAATAACAAGTTTCATACATTTTGCAATGTTTTTATGCCATTTTATAATTGCAGAACATACGTGGTCTACAGTACTACAGTAAATATGTGGACTACATGGAACTTAACTCTTTAAATGAATATTTAAAATTCTAATACATTATTTATATCTTGTTAAGCCTTGGTTTGATCAATAAACTTTAAGCGGAATTTTATCAATTGATCATTCAAATATCGGATAAGTTAGATCAGACAACAAACAAGATTCAAATAAATGTAGCTCTTATTGATCACTATAAAATTATTACAATACTCTTTTAAGAAAAACAACGTTCTGAAGAGCTGTTAGGTTAAACAAATATTACTCGTGTTGTACTTCTTACTCGTATGTGTTTATATAGTACACAGCTTTTGCAATTACTAACTTTATTTACTCTAACAAAAATATAGATTTATAAATATGTTATATTGTATTAATCTTTTTTCTTTACTTCTCAAACTCAATCTCCAGATAATGATTATATTCGATACTAATCAAGTATCCGCTTACGGATGCGGCCATCAGTTTCTGTCAACTGTATTGTTTCTAGCCGCGCTTCATTATGATGATATCCTGATGCATAAATGAATCTTCCTACTTAACATATCCATAATGAATACATCTAAAAATTATAGCGTAACTGAAACAACCCGGGTCAAATCCCGAGTCTTTTTCGAAAATCGGGTCAAGTCCCGAAATCCGAATCCGAAAATAAGCCGAAATAAACTGGCTCAATTGCAACAACTTGGGTAATCCACAAGCCCACCACAGGCCCCCAAAAGATCATGATTTTTTGGTGCAATTAGTAGTAATACTTATGCTTATAAACTGAACTAAAGTCTCCACACGACTCGATGTGAGACTGGAGTGTTATAAAATCTCCCACTTAAATTCCTGACGCCCTCATCAGGCCGAAACGGATAGCCCATAGGCCCAGATCGAACCTCTCTAGCCATTGTGGGATAATACCGGCTGGCTTCGTGTCCCCGCCTCCGGATCCCTGTCCATTGCGGGATAATACCACCAGCTTTCGTGTCCCCACCTCCGGCAACTTGACGAATCAAGTTTTCGAGAGCCTGCTCTGATACCAACTTTCATTTTAGGAATTATCAGACTTGCTTATTATCGTTGGAATATATTTAGTGCTCTGTTTGCAGGTTTTGGATTTGTAGGTAATCTCTCGTCTTAATTTAAGATAGGGGGTGTTACAGTAACAATTTTTAAAAATTCGATAGAAGCCTTGGATATTTAATCATAATAAATATTATATGATCTAAACTTCTTTTTTTTTGAAAAAATATTATATGATCTAAACTTGAAATTTATTAATATCTCGCTTAAATAATTGATTCAGAATATACTTTTGTTTAAGATTTAGAATTCAATAATACAGTAATATAAAAGCTGGATTTATTATAGATGACTATGTGGGTGTTTGTTTCCCGCTTTTAAGCCGGGCTTCTGGTTTATAAGTTAGAAGCACTTATTTCGTACCGTTTGTGTAAAAAGTCAAGAAGCACTTATAAAAAGCTAGGAATGCTAGCTTTTGTTTCAGGGCTTCTGCTTATTTCCCAAACACTTTAATCACTTATAAGTCTTAACCTGCTTCTAACTTCTACTCCACTTTTTTATTTTAAGCAATAAACACTTATTTTAAGGTCACCCAAACGTCGCTATGAATTCAACATTTAGGATCGCTCTTTTCTCTTTCTGCTGGCACACTACCAGTCTGCAGAACCAAGTTGATATTCATGGCGAAGACGTCGTTAATATTATCATGTTTCCATGCCAATCCGTATGACCCAAATCACAGTTCATAACCCATAACTTTTGTGCACCATTTCAATTTTATAGATTTTTATTATTGCTCGGTAGTATTTTAATGTTCATAAAATATAAATTTATAATTTAGTTTAAATGTTCTAAATAAAAATTTAAAATATAAATATTTATTCAAAAAACAACTTAAAAAATTAATTATAAAATTATATTTTACAAAAATATTCAAGCGCGCGTCTCTTCTCTTCTACGACTCACGTAAATCTTACTAGTGCTTTTAAATATTTGATGGAAAAAGTGAAGTTTCCCAGGCCAAGGTGCAGAGGTTCATGATTTGACTACGTATAACGGCCCCATTCCCATGTACAAACTGTCGTACACTCCTAAATTATTCTTTTGTTTTCATGCATGTGATTTTAGTAACAGAATCGAAAACAAATTTGGCAATGCGTGTTTATTGGATTTATCCAAATTTTACAAATTCGTTATAGGATTTAATCAAAGTTTACAAATTTGGTATTTATACCACACGCTTTTGTATTTGTAATCAATTTTTGTACCAACGCCCGTATTGAAAAAGACTCTTTCTCCACTTTTTGGTATTTAAGGTTTTGTTTTTTCCTTTTAAGAGATTCAATCAAATAGTGATTATAATATATAAATGACAAACTAATCATGATAAAAATATAGATATTCATTATATCATGGTTTAACATTTTTTTTTTCATTTTCATGTATTTTACGTCAGAGCCACTTTTCATAAAATATAAAATAAATTAAGAGGAGTGCACAGGTGACACTTGGACATGTGACTATCTGGCGGGGTTTTATATCAAACTGACCACATCAAAATTTCTCACTTTACCCCCTATTTAATTTCGGACTCATTTAAGTCACTATAAACCAAATATATATCATTTTACCCACTTCACTATTCATATTTTGCCACTTAATCATTTATCAAAAATCAACCGCTTGTTTTTTTACTACAAAACCACTTCGAGTACTTTCATAATTGTCTCTAGTATTTATCAAAATAATTTGGTAATTTTTAAAACAACATAGCTAGGGTGATCATATAATTATATATTTATAACTTTATATTTTTTAAACTACATAGTTATGTTGTTTTAAAAATTCCCAAATTATTTTAATAAATATAGAGACAATTATGAAAGTACTCGAAGTGATTTTGTAGTAAAAAAACAAAAGGTTGATTTTAGATGAATGATTAAGTGAAGAAGAATGAATAGTGATGTAGATAAATTAATATATATTTAGTTTATAGTAGCTTAAATAAGTCAGAAATGTTTCTATATAAACCTCTAAGAAGCTGACGTCTGCTTCATCGATCACCACCATCTCTCTTTCTCCACTTTTAGAATCTGCAGAAACCTATACCAAAGAAGAGCCTTGCTAAAATCGAACCAAAGTTGAAGTTTTGTAGTAACAAAGTGAAAATGGGTTTCTTCGATATTCTCTAGCAAGTAGCAATACAAACATATCTGGTTCTAAATTCGAGAAAGCTTCAGGTGATCACTTTCCCGAAAGCAAACGGTATTTTGGTCTTGAGAATTTTGGTAATACTTGCTATTGCAACTCTTCTTTTCATATATCTCTTCGTTTTTTTTGTTTGTTACTTTCATTTTCTGATTTATTTTGAGTGGAATCACGAAAAGTGTTGACTTTAATCTTGTTTGTTTGCTTAATCCTTGTGTTTTGTTTGGTTTCGGTTTTTTGGCGATTTTTCGTGTTACAAATGAGACGCTTCATTGTTCGTTTCGTATACGACGAGCCAACTTGACCGATAGCATAGCGGTGGAGGCCGATGATGGCGGCGGCGGCGGTTTCGGGACGGGATCCAGTTTCAGAAAGGAAAGCACTAATTGTGCCTTAATTGAAGGCATAAATTGTGCCTCGTAATTGAGGCTCGTAATTGTGCCTCGGGGTGTTAATTTTGCCTCGTAATTGAGGACGTTAATTGTGCCTATTTATTAAGGGCGTAAATTGTGCCTCTTTATTGAGAGCGTTAATTGTGCCTTAATTAAGGACATTAATATCTTATTATTATGCCTTAATTAAGAGTTTAATTGTCTCAATCATGAGTTATCATGATTGTGGGAATTTTTTATTTAATCTGTTAAATATATCGACTTATATTCTTCTTGTTTCTCTTGTTTTATTATTTTCAGGATTCTTGGAAGAAGACCGGTTTTTCTTTTCGGACATTAAAGTTTTATTGTCTAAATTTCCCCGGTCATCTTGCATGTCCGACGGTTAGATAATAAGCTTTCTTGAATTAAAGAATTATCACGGTGAATTGCCGATGCTCGTTGAGATTTATTCTCATTTTCAAAAAAAAAAAAAAAAAAAAGTCAGAAATGGGTATCTCAAGTGAGAAATTTTGACAAAATGGATGGCCCCAGATATGGCGTGGCTTAATAAATTAGCACATCAGTTATTCAAATGGAACACTTAACACCCAAGTGATAAAAGTCAATAGTACCCGTTATGAAAAGATCAATAAATCTAGCATCTGTTAAGGAGATTATTTTGGCTGATTGACAGCTTCCATCTAACTGAAAAAACCCCATCAACAAAGTCTTAATTTTGTGATAATAATATCTCCTCATTTCAGTCTTCCACAGAAGAAAGCTATCAACTTCGTTTTGCTAAATTGTATTTAATGGCGCACAGTGAGCCATCATAAGCTTTCCTGGAGACCCACCTTCTTCATTTGTAAGAATAGTAAAGTTTCTCTCAGAAATCATTCACTTTTTTGAATTTCAAAAGGTGGGTTCAATTTTTTTTAATTATATTTCTGATTACTACATTTCTCGTTTTAACTCTGGTTTAAATTGGTTTATATATATATTCACTTATATGATATAGATTTCTGTGTTCAGATTTTTTGACTGGAGAATCACTGTAGTTTGCATGTTCTGATGATTATGCTTTTGTTTGAAACTTTGAATGCCTCAGTTTCTACCTGGAGATGATTACTTCCTTTTTTGTTTGGTAACTTTTTGAAATTCTTGGTTTTGCTGATTGGTAACTTTGAGTCCCCTATGCAATAAAATAATGTGGAGATTTTGTGTAATCTGTTTCTTTATGTGACACCCTTTTGTCTTTTAACTGAATTTCCCATGAGGTGGTGTCAGAACAAAAAAAGATTCAAACTTGGAGAAGTGAAAAAATTAATCTTTAGCTATGGAGTCTTATTTGTAAGATTCTGATGCCTTCTGTTAGCCTTTTCTACCACACCCTGTACTTGTTCTCATCACCTCTCTGCTCATAACAACATGTTAAGATTCTTCTGAGTATCCTCATCACTTTTCTTTCAGTTATCTACACTTGCCTTGTTAATTTCATTTCACACTTGTGTGTTATAGTACTAGAGTATCTTTTACTTTGTTCAGAATACAGTTTATAGTTTAGTTTCTGCGGTGAAAGGGAAGATGGGGAGAGCTACCAGATGGTTGAGAGGCTTATTTGGGATGAAGAAGGAGAAAGCAAATGCGGATAGTTCCAATTTGAGTGACAAGAAAGACAAGAAGAGGCAGAGTTTTGCTGTGATTCTTGAAGATTCGGGTTTTGTGGATCAAACTGCAGCGAAGAATCATGCAAGTAATTCCACTAGTTCAAAATCTTATACTTCTGAGTCGGGGAAAGAGCAGAATAAGCATGCTATTGCTGTTGCTGCAGCCACTGCAGCTGCGGCGGATGCTGCTGTTGCTGCAGCTCACGCGGCAATGACTGTTGTTAGACTTACCAGCCAGGGGAGAGGAGCTGTGTCTCCTAGTGGCAGAGAGATATGTGCTGCGATCAAGATTCAGGCCGTCTTTAGAGGTTTTCTGGTAAGCGAGCTTCACTTTGGTTGATCAAGTATTTCCTAATTTATTTTTGTTTTAGTTAAAATAAATAAATAGAGTAATCCTTATCTGTCACTTGTTCAATGTGTAAAAATTAAAATCACCGTTTTTTATACCCCAATTATGAGAAGGTCTTAACATTCAAGTATCCAGAAGCAGCAGATTAGTCATTTTGTTATATGTTATGTCGAGATCTTATCAACTTACGAAATCCTGTTTTATTGGATATCTTTGAAATTTGAAATTTCGCAGGGATAACATTTCTGAAGTTTATAGGTATCCTTTTGGCGGTAATCTTTGTTTGTCACTGTTTCCTGTTTCCTGCTGATCTAGCTTGTTTGTTTCTTATACTTTGCGGACTTTATGTGTGCATTTCTGGATTATATGAATTTGTAAGTTTTGTTTTTGTACACAGTGTGTTGTATCTTATATTCATTATCTCGCAGTCTCGGAAAGCTCTTCGTGCTCTAAAAGGGCTGGTAAAACTACAAGCTCTTGTTCGAGGCTACCTTGTGAGGAAGCGAGCTGCTGCCACTCTTTACAGTATGCAAGCTCTTATAAGAGCTCAGGCCTCTATCAGATCTCAGAGGGCTCGTCGTTCTTTCAAACATGAGCAGCATTGTCAGCCAGTTACCCGACGCAGAAAGTCTGCAGTAAGAATCAATTTCCATTAATTAGAATTGCTACACTTTCTCAAATGTCTTGTGCTAAATATGTACTTTCAATGATTATTATGTATGTCAGGAGAGGGTTGAGGACAGAAATGAATTCCATAGCAAAACGCTTTCAGCTTCATTTGATAACAAATATACAGCCTTCGAAGAGAGCCCCAAAAATGTTGAAATTGACACATTCAAGCCAAAATCAACACCTCGCAGATTTCCAACATCTTCACCAGAATCTGGGGAAGACCCATATTTCCAAAGCAGCAGTTCTCCTGCTCCATGCGCCCTCCCTGCTCGCGTCTACATCCCTGATCATCGACACGTACAAGAATATGATTGGAGTTTCATGAGTGATGAGTATAAGGCTTCAACTGCTCATAGCACTCCGCGTTTTGCAAACTCTGCCTACTCAAAAATTCCAGCAACACCGCCCAAGAGCCTATACGGTGATAGCTTCTTCAGGCCATACTCAAACCACCCTAGTTACATGGCGAACACGCAATCTTTTAAAGCAAAAGTAAGGTCTCAGAGTGCTCCGAAGCAAAGGCCAGAACTCGGGCAAAAGAAGAAGATGTCACTAAGTGAAATAATGGCATCCAGATCCAGCTTCAGCGGTGTTAAAATGCAACGATAATGAGTAGATCGAATATACTAGTAAATCAAGTTGTCAGAGAAGCTAGATTATGAACATCTTTATTTTCGCATTGTTCTTCACCCTGAAACGCAGCAGAATAGAGCGGAGAGTAGTTGGTGTATATTATTGTCATAAGTTTGGTTGAACCAGTGTCACGAAATGAAAACGGAGCGTTTTCAGTAATTGTCATTTTGTTTAGAACCAGTCCATCATCAGAACTCTGGTTCGACGGAATTTTATTATTGCACTGCTATATTCGCACTTTAGGCTTCAAGGTATTGCTATGATTCATAACCTGAGATTTTATTGAAAGCTGAACTCATCAATTTAACATCAGCAGTCCCTTCAGGAGCTAAAAGTAAAAACTGGTTTGACTGCAACATTATAGTTTGCGCTTACATCAATCTCTAACATTTCGTGCAGTGTGCAGATAAGGTGTAACTTATTCTCTCTCCGACACTATTTTTAAATTTCAGAACTATCCTCCTCCTTGCTTCTTACATTATTAACACAACCCACTTCCCTCCAAAATGGCATCATTTATATAAACTGGAAAAATAAACAGCACACAAAATTTAAACGATGCTTTTAGGGATTAGTAGACATAATATTAATCAAATACTTACAATATTTTTAAAACTATAATATAATTTAAAGTGTAAAACCAACTCCAATATAATAGTAAAGTGGAGTAAAACTTGCATCAAATATTGAATGTGTGATGCCAAATTTTATGTCAAAACTACATTTAGTATAAAGAGCTGGATGGTCCTCGACAAGTACTTTATGTTTCAGCAGACCACCTAAGTAATCACATGATTAAACAATGTGATTTTACTTTAAAGTATTCTGTCCCTTCTGTTTAGAACATGGTTTAAAGACTCTTAGCTCGAGGAAAGTGAGCCGTTTGTGGTTGTTTTAGCGGCTAAGCTCTCGTCATCAAGATCTTAATTTCAAATTTATATACTCCTAATTTAGATTATTTGTTGCTTGATTCGAGGTTAGTTAATGCAGTAATCAGAAGTTTTAAAACTTCAGATCTGATGAAAATCTGATTAGGATCATTAGTCAATCTCTAAACTAACGGTCTCTTGCAAGTTTGTACAATCTCATTGAACTGGCCTGGCCTTTAAAAAATAAACTTAAAAAGAAAAGTCTTCATTACCGAAAACGGAATGATACAAAATTAGCAAGTATTTGTGGACCTGTTCTCTATCTCTGGACTCTGCCATTTTGAAGCCCAATCCAACCAAAAAGGACCACCAAAAGCCCAACTAAGTAAAGCACATATTAAAATCCTATTTGATCATATGATGTACCGTTGGTTAACGTGATCGGACTTCAATTCCGAACCACAGTTCAACGCTACAAATCGTTTATTACCATTTAAACTAAACTCTTTCTGTAATTTATTTCTATCCATAAATAATATAAAGAATATCATCGAATATATGTCGTAATTTTTATTAATTATAAATCTCACTCCCTTGAAAAAAAATGGAAGGTTACATGGAATGGAATACTTGAGATTACTTGGATCCTTTTCTATTGGAAAGAGATGAAGAAGAAAGCAATCCCCTTGATTTTTTCTTTGAAATAACGGGCTTCGGAAGATTGTATAATTTATAATTATTTAAACCACCTCCGTAACTTTTGCATCCATTCAATAACTTTCTCCTGTTGTTGTAAGCACTTTCTTTCTTTGCAAGTTCCTCTATGCTTCCCACCCTTGATAAACAGGTGAATGATTGTGATTTTC
Organism: Daucus carota subsp. sativus; assembly: GCF_001625215.2. Taxonomy (NCBI): domain Eukaryota; kingdom Viridiplantae; phylum Streptophyta; class Magnoliopsida; order Apiales; family Apiaceae; genus Daucus; species Daucus carota. The sequence goes on from NC_030382.2 coordinate 51,031,656, forward strand.
CTTCATAAAACTTCGATAACCCTCTCCTGATAATTAATAATACCACGTAACGTTAGAAATTACGAGATCTCGACATATTTGTAATAAACGATACGCAGACGTTATCTCTGCTCCAAAAAATAATATAAACTATTGTTTTGAGATTGGAATAAATCTTGAAATTGTTTTGCGATGTATAAAGTAGGAGCTTACTTGAAGGGTAATTGGGACATGAGATCCGACAAATCGTACAAAGATCCACTTGAATTTGCAGATGAATACGACGACGATGATGCATCATCGGACGTGTCTAATGAAGAAGATCCATCTGAATTTGTCGAAGCTATCCCGATTGACGACGATTTTTCCGACTCTTCGTAACGTTCTTTTTCAATCAAATCCCATTTCTCATCTCTCGTATTTCTCGAAAACCTTGATTGCTCTCCACACGAGCCTTGAAACAACTGCTTTTTACCTTGATCATGAGCCATTGATATCATTTAATCTATGTAGTTGTAATCTCCTTCTTGTTCGAGAAAGATGATAATCCAACTTAAAAGGTGATATAAAATTTGACGAGGTGAAATAGCACTGAACACAGAGACACATAGAAATTCAATGGAAACCAAGTCTCTTATAGATGATGAGCTGAAATATGTTTGGTTTATGGGGAGCTATGCAAGAAACTTTATAACCATACAATGGCAAGTCACTGATAGCTAAGAAGCAAAAAACCTAATCCACACATTATTCAATGCATGCATGGCCCCTTGCCAATTGCCATTGTATGGTTATAAAGTTTCTTGCATAGCTCCCCATAAACCAAACATATTTCAGCTCATCATCTATAAGAGACTTGGTTTCCATTGAATTTCTATGTGTCTCTGTGTTCAGTGCTATTTCACCTCGTCAAATTTTATATCACCTTTTAAGTTGGATTATCATCTTTCTCGAACAAGAAGGAGATTACAACTACATAGATTAAATGATATCAATGGCTCATGATCAAGGTAAAAAGCAGTTGTTTCAAGGCTCGTGTGGAGAGCAATCAAGGTTTTCGAGAAATACGAGAGATGAGAAATGGGATTTGATTGAAAAAGAACGTTACGAAGAGTCGGAAAAATCGTCGTCAATCGGGATAGCTTCGACAAATTCAGATGGATCTTCTTCATTAGACACGTCCGATGATGCATCATCGTCGTCGTATTCATCTGCAAATTCAAGTGGATCTTTGTACGATTTGTCGGATCTCATGTCCCAATTACCCTTCAAGTAAGCTCCTACTTTATACATCGCAAAACAATTTCAAGATTTATTCCAATCTCAAAACAATAGTTTATATTATTTTTTGGAGCAGAGATAACGTCTGCGTATCGTTTATTACAAATATGTCGAGATCTCGTAATTTCTAACGTTACGTGGTATTATTAATTATCAGGAGAGGGTTATCGAAGTTTTATGAAGGAAAATCACAATCATTCACCTGTTTATCAAGGGTGGGAAGCATAGAGGAACTTGCAAAGAAAGAAAGTGCTTACAACAACAGGAGAAAGTTATTGAATGGATGCAAAAGTTACGGAGGTGGTTTAAATAATTATAAATTATACAATCTTCCGAAGCCCGTTATTTCAAAGAAAAAATCAAGGGGATTGCTTTCTTCTTCATCTCTTTCCAATAGAAAAGGATCCAAGTAATCTCAAGTATTCCATTCCATGTAACCTTCCATTTTTTTTCAAGGGAGTGAGATTTATAATTAATAAAAATTACGACATATATTCGATGATATTCTTTATATTATTTATGGATAGAAATAAATTACAGAAAGAGTTTAGTTTAAATGGTAATAAACGATTTGTAGCGTTGAACTGTGGTTCGGAATTGAAGTCCGATCACGTTAACCAACGGTACATCATATGATCAAATAGGATTTTAATATGTGCTTTACTTAGTTGGGCTTTTGGTGGTCCTTTTTGGTTGGATTGGGCTTCAAAATGGCAGAGTCCAGAGATAGAGAACAGGTCCACAAATACTTGCTAATTTTGTATCATTCCGTTTTCGGTAATGAAGACTTTTCTTTTTAAGTTTATTTTTTAAAGGCCAGGCCAGTTCAATGAGATTGTACAAACTTGCAAGAGACCGTTAGTTTAGAGATTGACTAATGATCCTAATCAGATTTTCATCAGATCTGAAGTTTTAAAACTTCTGATTACTGCATTAACTAACCTCGAATCAAGCAACAAATAATCTAAATTAGGAGTATATAAATTTGAAATTAAGATCTTGATGACGAGAGCTTAGCCGCTAAAACAACCACAAACGGCTCACTTTCCTCGAGCTAAGAGTCTTTAAACCATGTTCTAAACAGAAGGGACAGAATACTTTAAAGTAAAATCACATTGTTTAATCATGTGATTACTTAGGTGGTCTGCTGAAACATAAAGTACTTGTCGAGGACCATCCAGCTCTTTATACTAAATGTAGTTTTGACATAAAATTTGGCATCACACATTCAATATTTGATGCAAGTTTTACTCCACTTTACTATTATATTGGAGTTGGTTTTACACTTTAAATTATATTATAGTTTTAAAAATATTGTAAGTATTTGATTAATATTATGTCTACTAATCCCTAAAAGCATCGTTTAAATTTTGTGTGCTGTTTATTTTTCCAGTTTATATAAATGATGCCATTTTGGAGGGAAGTGGGTTGTGTTAATAATGTAAGAAGCAAGGAGGAGGATAGTTCTGAAATTTAAAAATAGTGTCGGAGAGAGAATAAGTTACACCTTATCTGCACACTGCACGAAATGTTAGAGATTGATGTAAGCGCAAACTATAATGTTGCAGTCAAACCAGTTTTTACTTTTAGCTCCTGAAGGGACTGCTGATGTTAAATTGATGAGTTCAGCTTTCAATAAAATCTCAGGTTATGAATCATAGCAATACCTTGAAGCCTAAAGTGCGAATATAGCAGTGCAATAATAAAATTCCGTCGAACCAGAGTTCTGATGATGGACTGGTTCTAAACAAAATGACAATTACTGAAAACGCTCCGTTTTCATTTCGTGACACTGGTTCAACCAAACTTATGACAATAATATACACCAACTACTCTCCGCTCTATTCTGCTGCGTTTCAGGGTGAAGAACAATGCGAAAATAAAGATGTTCATAATCTAGCTTCTCTGACAACTTGATTTACTATTAATTTATAAACTGTTAATTCGTATTTATTTTAAGTATATTACAGTTTTTAATTTATTTTACTTTAATTCGTATTCGTATTTATTTTAAGTATATTACAGTTTTTAATTTATTTTACTTTAATTCGTATTCGTATTTATTTTAAGTATATTACAGTTTCTAATTAATGTTCATTTTTTGTCATTTAGGTGGCAGTGGGGGTGCTACCGGGAGCGGGGCTAGTGGCAGTGGCGCGGCTCGTAAAAAGAATTTAAAGTCACATGTATGGAATTATTTTTCGAGACACCCGACGGATGATCCAACACGAATTAATGTGCATTGTGAAATTTGTATACAACTTGGAAAAAGTCCCGAACCTTTTAGCATGCAAAAAGGAGGTGGCACTGGTACTCTTAATCGTCACTTAGTGGAAAAGCATAATATTACGAAAGCAAGCCACGAAAGTGGAGAAGCACGCGGGGGATCGTCTTCACAACAAACACAAATCGGTAGTTTCATGTCTTCAAATCCCGGTGGAGGTATGCCTTTCCATTATAATAGAGAAAAAATGATAAATGATTTTGCTACTTATGTTACATTAGATGAGTTACCTTTTTCACATGGTGAAAGCGCTAACTTAGAACACATGATGAGAAATTCAATAAATCCGGCTTTTAGGAAAATCCCAAGAAACACCCTTAAACGATACACCCAAAAACAATATTATCTTGCTAGGGGAGAATTAATTGAATTCTTTCGTACTTTTAATGGCATGGTCTCGCTTACTAGTGATTGTTGGACTTCTAGTCAAGGTGAGCCTTATATATGTGTTACCGTTCATTGGATAGATTCTAATTATGTGATAGAAAAAAGAATTATTACTTTCGATGTAATGGACGAGTCACACTCCGGATATAATATTAAACAAAGGATATTAGACACAATTAACGAATTCAATTTGTTTAACAAGGTATTCACAATTTCTTTAGATAATGCTTCTGCTAATAAAAAATGCATAGATTATATTAGGTCCGAGATTCCTTTAGTTTTAGATGGTCAATTCTTACACGTTAGATGTTGTGCTCACATCATAAATTTGTCGGCTCAACAAGGTATCTCACAATTAACAAAATTATTAGACCCAATTAGGAAAATGGTTAAGTACTTACGTATTGCAAGTTTATTCCGAGCTAGATATAAGAAATTGTGTAAGGATAATGGTTTAAGAGCTGAAAAATGGGGTATCGACACACCTACACGGTGGAATTCAACGCATAAGTTATTAAATAAAGCGATTAAATATAAGGTTGTCATCACTGAATTATATAATTCGGACCCTAACAACCAATACGAGGATGGTTTAATTACCGAATTGGATTGGCGATTGGCTATTACTGTACGTGATATTCTTGATTGCTATGCACATGCTACTAAAGTTTTTTCATATGTTTATGAACCGAATGTGCATCAAGTTATTATTGAATGTGTTAGTATTGTTACCACTTTACGTGAATATGAAGAAGATCGACATTTTAGTAACATTATTTATGATATGAAAGTGAAATGGATTGAATATTTTACAGATTTCCCATATATTTATGGTATTGCATGCCTACTTGATCCCGGTGTTAGACAAGAAGGTTTAGAAAACATGTTAGAACATTATTATAAGGTGTTAGGAGTTTCATATGATCATGTTTTATATGTTACTAATTGTCTCAATTTATTGCATCGTCTTATAGACATGTACCTTCCAAGTACTGAAACCGCTATACCACCAAAGACAAGTTCTTCAAATAGATTTAATAGTAAAATGTTAGGAATAATAACTAAAAAACAAAAGGTTAGAATTTCTACTACGTCTGCTCCTGTAGCTTCGGCTTCTACTACTATGCTTAGAGAATTTTTTTCTTATAACTATGAATTAGACGAAGATTTTGAAATATTAACATGGTGGAGAAGTCATGAGATACAATTTCCAGTTTTAGCTAAAATTGCAAGGGACGTATTAGTAGTCCCTGCCTCTACAATTGCATCGGAGTCGGCTTTTAGTGCAGGTAGAAGAGTTTTGGATGAGAAAAGATCAAGTCTCGCGCCAGATGCGGTAAAGATTTGCGTTTGTAAAAAAGATTGGGACCAAGCTGCTAAAAGACAACAAGGATTTCAAGAAGATGACTCGGACGGTGAAAAAGATCCTTGGATGTTGATGGATACTTCGTCGTCCGAAGGCGGCAATTCGGCAAATGAACAAGAATAAATAAAAAATTTCTTTCTTTATGTATTTTTTTAATTTAGTTTGTACAAGCGGTTTGTTCCGTTAAATTTTTTAGAGAGGAGTCCTCTCACATTATTTGTAATTTTTTTTTCTAATTTATAAAATTTACAAGAGGTACCGCCCTCTTTTTACAATTTATTTATTGTTTTATAATAAATAAATTGTACAAAGTTTATAATAAATTTATTATTCATTAAATTAAACTATTAAATTCCATTGCAAAAGTGTAGTAGATCCGTTGCAGTGTTGCACACTTAAATTTCACAAACCACTTGCACTAAAAAACAAAAAAAAAACACAATCATTATGTGTGTACTGCAGACTGCCTCGTGCCTAGTCACAAACCAAACCAGTAAGTCAGTAACCACTGTCTGCTTCTGTCTGCTTAAACCGTAACCTTGAACCGCCTGAACCGCGACCGCCTGAACCGTGTAAACCGCCAAACCCGTAAACCCGTACAATCCGTATAAGCCGGTTCCGGTTTCCAATTCTTCAGCCCGGCCCGGCACGGACCGGACCGCCTACCTAGACGGGCCGGTTACGGTTCCGCCAGTGACGGTTCGGAAACCGTCTGAACCGGCCCGAACCGCCCCGGACCGCCCGTTTGGCCGGCTCTAGCTATCACCAAATGGTCACTTTGAAATTTTCCATTTTTTTAATTATACAATAATTGAGTTCTAGTACTTCATACTATTAATATAATTTTTTTTATGCACGGTGTTGCAAAGACCTTGTTTTCAAATAATATTAACTTGTAATAATTTTAATATTTAGCACTCCTGATTTCGACATTTCGTGACTAGAGAAAAAGTAGAAATATATTTATATATCATATATTTCCTCCATCTCTCTCATTCTTTTACATGTATTTTGTATTGTTTAACACACTTCAAAAAATATATAAAATATTTTAAATATAGTTTCAAAATATGTTTTAAAATTCTTTTTATATATATATTAAATTTTAGTTTAGAAAAAGTTCAAAAAAATTATATTTTATAATAGTTTTGAAATACGCGTCAAATATCGGGTTAGCTGAGGAAAAGCAAAATTGAGATGAGGAAGCAGAGGATAAGTAGATAAGGGTGATAAAAAGTTTGGAACGCGTCCATATTCTTCCATCTGTTGTCCTAGTCACCATCTTATCCCACAAACCACCGAGTCCTCTTTCAATTAATTTCCTATTTTGATGTATACGTGAATCACAAATTGTATATAATAAAAGTTTTAGACAAAGGGATAAGTAGAGAATTGACGTGCGGGAGACGTACACAAACACATGGTTTTTGTAAAACAGAAGAAGCCCCTGGTTTTATTCATTTTCCGTCTTGGTCCCATTCGTTTCAGCTGGATAGGAAACTGACATGTCTTCCAAAATGTGCAAATGATAATGATACACATGGTGCAAATTAACGGTGGAATAGACGGTGAAACAAAAGCAGAGCTTGACTCCTTTAAGTTAGTTCAATTTTGTTGTGTTAAAAGTGCTCAAAATTCTTTCCGTTCGTAAGAAATCGAGCAGAGGACTTTTAATCGGTACCAGTTTGACTCAATTACAACTAGGGTGGTTTAAATCGCAAAATCCGCATAAACTAATTCAATATTAATCTGGTCCAAACCGACACTGAAATTAAGTTTACAGTTTCGGTTCGACTAATTTAAAAAAACTGAAGTTTATAGGTTGATTTCGGTTTTATATTAAATCAACCCGTTAAAAAACTAAGCCGCATTTTTATATATATACAATATAAATATTTAATATTATATATACAAAATATTAATTTTATATAAATATATTAATGTTTTATTTTATTCTTGTTGGGTAGTTGTTTAGTTACTTACTTTGTCAATACCAACTACAAATCATATCAATTTAGTAATTCGCATCTTCCATTCAAGTTTATGCATTTTATTAGACTAAAATTTGTATTTTAATTTAAGTACGTGAAATTATCTAATTTATTCTCAAATAGATACTGGGCTAATTTAAGTATGCTTTAATATAGATATACTTTAGAAAATTATCTAATATATTTTCAAATAGATACTGGGCTAATTTTATTTAATATATATATATATATATATATTTATTTATTTTTATTGTTAATAATGAAAATACTATAACAGTAGCACCGTGCACCGTGACGAAACCATAGTATTTACGACTCGCAAGTCGCATGTATTGATGGGATCATGGACACCTAAATATAAATAAGACAAGAGATAGAGAGAACGTCACCAAGGCACCGACCGAAATCCGGATCATGCTAACAGGCCACGCCTTCTGTACGAAATATAAAAATTTCAGAAGAGATTTTGTACATTCCTTGCTCCAAAAGTCCAAAGGTGAAATTATACAACATTACTCCTTTCAAGTTTCATCCCATCCCGAAATAATAATCGATATTTCACTCTCAAGAATTATTAGAATAGATACTAATTTGTAAGGAATATAAGCATGCATTGTCAAAAAATAAATGTCAGATTCATTTGGCACATAGCAGCGGGGTTCGTTAGGTTCATTTGACAAACTTAAATCACATCTACGTTGCATCTCTGTTAACATGACTAATATTCAGGGATCCTGAGGGCTAGCCCTGTATTCACATTTTTCAACACTGCCTTGCACATTCGCTTCATCGAACTCTTTGTTTAGTTGTCTTCCAGCAGATGCAGACCCCGAACTGCCACCGTGGTCTATGTGAGAAGATTGTTTGCGTTGCTGCAGCCTCGGCGCTCGACTTGGTTTATAGCCATCTGGGAATGCATAACAAGGTATCTGCTCTCTACGAACGTGTGACACATAAATGTCCATTCCAGGCTTCCACAGGATATACATATTCACAGAATGCCGAAACTCGTCAATTGTCCCCCTTATATCGAACTGCTGACCTTGTTGTATTACCTCGCCTTCTTTCCTCTGCAAGCCCATAAAAAAGGCACAATGTCAGCTTTGCTTTGATGAATCGACGTACTCTTGAGGATAAGGATGGCATTGTAGCTTTCCACAAGTGTCTCGCTCTATCTGCAATATACAGAAAAGTATTTAAGTCGCTACTCGCAAGACATTTTAAGTTGTTTCTTGTCTTTTTTTCTTGAACAGAGGAGAGAAATTAAGATTGATCATAGCACAATCTCAAGTGGAGATATATAATTACCATAAGAGTCAGTTTTATCAGTTGGGATTCCACCCATCCTTTCCATGCACGCAAGTCATCAGCATCAGCAGCAACCATGTCTAGCTGCAGATAGTTCTTGTAGCTTTTGAAGAACATACACGGCTCAAACAGATCTTTCCACTGTGATTTATTTAGCTCAATTTCCTGAACATTGACATAACATAAGCAAAACGAAGTACAAGTATTCTACAATACCCAAGCATGTAAAAGAAAGTGGCTACTACCTCGCAAATCTTATTGCCAAACTGAAATTGCTCCCTCATCACCCGAAGAGTACTGTCTGAGACATTGTAGCTGGAATTCATGCATGGGTAAGCAGGAGTGATAATTGGCATGTGATGAGTTCGATCACGAGGATTCTTGCGAGGATCCCATACAGATAAACCAAGCTCATCATCTTCTATCGCACAAAGCAACACAGGATTTGGCCAGCGCCACTGAGTATAGACCCTAAAAAAGTGACGAACCAGCATACAGGGGATGTCATTAGGATACAGCTGACAAACCCTAGCAACAAGAAGAGCCCAGCTGGCATCGCCAAGAAATCCAGTGGCCTAAAAAGGGGGTAGAAAGGAAAGAGAATATTATGACTAAAACTGAAGGAGAAGAGGAAAGACCTAAATAAAACTGGAAGAAAGTGAGATTTACCCCAAGACCAACATGCTTACATTCGAATAGATACCACGCTTCTTCGCCCAATACTTCAAACAGCGAACCGTGGTGCGGAAATGCTTGGATGTCACACATAAGAGTTAATAGCTAATAACCAACAATTATTTTACAAAATAAACATTAAAGCACAAGAAAAGAAAGAGCACAAAGTCAGCAACAACCTCGACATTTGGTACGAGCTTAGGAATCAGGTCAGCAACCCTGCAGCCGTTTAGAGTAACAACACTTGGTTTGTCAACACCGTATAAAACAGAGACAGCAGAAATATCCAAGTCCTGTTAATGCTTCAGTTAGCATTTCAAATAAGAAATCTTCACATATTACTAATAAAAACTACAATAATGATATATTTGTTAGAAGGCATGGCATTTTTTGCTTAAAAACGATTGATGTTAGTCCTTACACGAGACTTGAGTCGATATTATCAATTAGTTAGATGAGCAAGTGGGCAGGAAATCATGTCATAATAGCAGTAACTCACTAACTTGCAAAGAAAAAAAAACTGCATACACATAAACACGCAAGTAAATAAATTGTTTCCTACTTACTAACCGTACAATGGAAAAGTGACTCAAGTAATAAATGAAAAATAGAGGTGAAATGTGACGTGGAAATAAGTAAAGGGTAGAAAAAATATTGAAGACTCATGCCATCCATTCCCAGCATTAAACTACTGACACAAATTCTTATATTTCACAAACTTACATCTGGCACAACCAAAACAGAAACACTTGCATAAAGAAGATCGACTTGTTTTCCATCAAACTTGAATTTCATGACTGGGACATGACCATCTGGCAGAGGCTGTAGTTCAGTAACTTCTTCCATATCCTCTAAGATGTAACGTAGTGTGTAGAAGAAATCCTCCTTCAAGTATCATGTCCAGACATTACATGACGAGATATAAAATTATCTCAGTTGAGCAAATATTTAAAACCTCCAGGATTTACCTCTTGATTGACATAAGATGGCCCCACACATAGCATTTCAATGTCATCTGCAGGACAATGGACCTATCAAAGTTCAAAACAGTGTTAACAAAAAACTGAGAATCTTACAAACAGATCTAAGCAACACAAATCATCAAGAGGAACATATTCAATAGAAGTGTTAAGATTAATGAACGAAAACCCATATAACCAGAAAAAGATGTAGAAAGGAAAGTTTATGTCAGTTGGCTTGGTTTTAAAATGTTTTTATTTTAAAACATCCCAATCATCTTAAATATTAATAGAAGACACTAAAGAGAAAGATGACATCAGAAAATATAATGAATGAACAATAGCCACAAACTTATATGTGCAAGATAATTCCACTATCTGTCAGCTATTCAAACCTATATAAAGTGAGCAGAACTGCAGAAGATACAAATTGCCTCAAATTTATCTTTAGTATATAAGGACTAATTACTAAAGTAAAGTTCTGGTTTCGCGGTTATTCGGAAGTAAAGTTTCATGAGTATTTTTCCCATCAGCACCTATCATATGATAATTTCCAGCCTCTAGAACTCCTTAAATACCGTTAAGGTAAGTCAGTTTGCATTTGAGTAGGGTGTGTAGAATATCTCCATGATTGTTTTGATTATGGCAACTTCATCATTTTAGTATCAGATTAGCAACCTAGCATATACTGGTGCTTATATCATCTAGTCACTTCTAACTATAAACCAACAATTACAAATAAGAACAGCAAATATTTGTATGAGACAAACATGCTTACCTCTAAATGATACGAACCAAAAGTAAAAATGACAGCATTGGCATCCTTGAATATCTGATCTGGGTAGCCTCGTAGGCGAGTTAGTTGCTTGACCCAGTCTTTGACGATCTATGATGGCACAAAAAATAGCAGAGCGAAGTAATCTATAAAGTTAATGGAAATCGGCCAGCAACAACCTTCAGTTAATCCGACAGAGCATGTTCTATTGCTTTGATTAAGTATTTAACTAATTATTGTACTTTTAAATGCACAATTTTAAATTGTGTAGTTACACAAAAACGACACAGGTAAAAGAAGAAATTACCTCCCTGATACGACCAAGAACATGTTGGCTTTTAGAAGCATCTTCACTATTTTCATACAATCCAGCATCTTCCAGAAACTTTACCACTCACAAACCAAAAATTAGCCAAACCATTAATAAAAGACTATCTGTTTACTAATTCTAGTTCTCTTAAAACCTTAAAGTTTAAGTACTTGGGCTTAATAAGATTATATATTATCACATTTCCTCTTACTCTAAAAATCATTTTAAAGAGTGTATTACTAGGTGGTTTACTTTCCATTTTTGATCCACCATGGTGTCCAATTTTCAAAAACTAGGTGGCCTTCTTTCTACCTTTACTAACACGTTAAGTTGTCAGTTCTCCTGAAACCTCGAGATGCTACTGGTTGGATTGAAGAAATATATACCTTTTGTAGTTGATTGTTTCTTATATAGTCGGTTTCGGTAGGGGCCGTGAGAGAAATTGGCTTGGTGAGACCAAGGTTCTTGCTCAAACCCTGAGAAGGCAGCATAATAATGAAATATAGAGATGACAATTATACAAGCTCAAACGGGAAAGAGGAATAAGAGGAATCGAATATTTGATCAAGGAATAAGAAGAGAAAGAGAGAAGTCATTTATATATGCATACATGCAGCTGCAGGCTTAATAACGCCAAAAGAAAAATTATATGTTGGGGATCCCTGGCATGAATCTTCCCGCCCCTTGCTTCCTCCGCCCTGGAGCACGTCAGTAGATTTCTATGTCTGTGCAGACAGTTTTTTTAAATTTTCTTTTTAGGGTTTTTACGCGTGATTCATATTTATCACGCTCGGTTTTTAAATTATTTAGTATTGGTTTCTTGTTGCATATTTCAATATTTATCCGCTTGCATCTTCTCTGTTATTTACTCCAATATTCAAGGTTTTTAGTATTCCTTGGAGCATCTTTGAACTTTGTTTTGATTCTCTAAAATATAATAATATAAAAAAACACGGGTAACTGAAGTATTATTTCACTTCAATAGTAATTTCTATAATTATTTATATGTAAAAATAATATTTAATAAATATTTTTTCTTTGATGGGAAATGGAAAAAGAAAAAAAATGGAAGGGAGAGATGATAGAGAAGAAATAGAGGCTTGATTTTCTCTTAGATAAGGGATTAAAGAAAAAAAATGGAAGGGAGAGATGATAGAGAAGAAATAGAGGCTTGATTTTCTCTTAAATAAGGGATTCAAGAAAAAGAGTATTATTTAGGCAAGGGAGGAGAGCCCCAGAGTTGCTCTTGCATACTGCGATAGTGAGATGGTCATACATCTTACAAAAACTGGTGAAAAGCGTATTACTTGCTTACCGCAACCAAATTTAAGCCGAGGCTGATCTAACTCGACCACCCTTCATTATCATCACATCATGATTCATGAGATGATTACAAACATCGAAAGAACTAATTGCTTGTCACTGAAATTCTAAATCAGCAATGCAAGCTTCTACAATGCCTAAGGTGTCACCATCTCATTAAAAAAACACTCTCCTTGGTTAGGGCTTAAAACGGAATGCACATATCTCATAATCGCCAGAAGGCTTTCATATTGCTATTGTGAAAAATATATTGGTGAAAATATAGCAGAATTATCAACAACCATGACAGACTGCTAATAATTGTCAGAAATAGAACACACAGATAGACCTAGACAGCATCCGGATCTTTTTGATCCAGTATCAAACAGCTCCTTATGGTAACTAATTTCATTTATAAAAAAGAAAGTGCAGATCATGCCAACATATCAATCAAATAATAGTCAAAATATCACAAATCCAAAGTCTTAGCAGAAGTGCCATGAGCAATTATATGACGCTATAAAGTATACAGATGAGAGGGAGTAGCAGAAGATAGATAAGAACACCAATACTTAAGTGCCCAAACCCAACAACAGGAACAAGTCCTGTTGTTAGTTTTCAGCCAACACTACACTGCTAGTTCAGCCCATAGATACTAGAAGCACAAACCACATACCCAACAAATCAAAGATATAGAAAGTAATAAATTGACTTGAGAAGAAAGCTTAGAGGCCCTGCTCAATGAGATAATCTCCAAGCCTCTCAACAATCAGGTTGCATTGTCCTGGAGTTACAGGTTCATCATAGACTCCAAACACCAGAGCTTGGCCAGTTTTCTTAATGGTCACACCTCCAGAGCCCTGCCCAAGAAGTTTTCAAACATCAAAAGAAATAATTCACCACCATAAAAGGTGAGCTTATAAGCTTCAAAGTATTATCTTTCTCTTTTTATACCAGTTTACTGTTTTGAACAGTGTTCTTAATATCACTAAGCAGCAAAACAACTAAGCTTCAGGCTTCAGACTGTGTCTTTCTTCTTTTTCAGGCTATGAATTAATCTCATAATAAAAGTATACTTCAAGTATAACCGCGGGGAGTTTCTTTCTTTAATCAAAATGTATCAAAGCATATATACATAATCTTTTATGTTATTGAACAATAATTTTAAGTAAAAAACAGAGTAAAAAAGGCCTTTGAATTTCATCTTAATATTGAAGCAAAGTAAATATTCACCAAAAGTAACAGAACCAATCTAAACAGTGGGGAAAAATATTATATAAAAAAGGGTTGATTTACAACAAATATATGTAAAATATACAGAATTTAGAAAGTATGTAAATATATAAGATAAACAAAGGTTAATGATGTGGATGTTTTTTGTTTAAAAGGAAAACTTTAGTATCTTGATATACAGAGGTAGATGAGGCGGCAGTAATAAATAAGATCAACTCTTCACTTTTCAAGGCTCATAGAAACTACAGCGCTTGAGGATATAAATAGGGCAATACGGATAAAACTTATTCATCTTATTTGAAAAAGTGAAACATTCTAGATGTCCTATGTATATTTAAAAAAGAGTAGAAACCCCCATGTTTAAGAAAAGATTAAGGAGCGGATTAATAAACATCAAATATAACCAAAAGATGACAAAATACTTTTATATGTATGCATCATTTAACTACCTTATGACTGAAGAACTAAAGTGAATGCATGCCATGTTCATTGGATAATAAAGATAGATAACTTGGCAAAAGACAGATGGACTCTATAACAGAAATATAAAACCAATACTCACACTCCCTCATAAGAGTTATACAAAGACAATACAGGGACAAAATGTACCTTTTTGCCGCGAATAACAGCATTTGGCTCGCCTTGTATCACCATGTACTTTGTTCCACCAAGGTACAGTCCAGTAGGAGCAAGATGGCCAGGCTCATCAAAGTCTTTCATTATACCAGTAATCTCTTCAGGTTTAAACTAGATTGCAAAATTTAACTCATTATTAGCTACATACAGCATACGAAGAGAGATAAGCACATAACAAGTCAGAAGACAATTATACATAATGGGAGTATTCCACTATACATCCTTCAATAGAACAGGATCAAGAATGAGACTTGATACTGGCAAAAAAAAAAATCTACTTCAAATAAGTTCATAAACTAAATAAAAAATTTCTGCGAATTTGTTAACTCTGAAAGACAGAATGTTTGCAAAATATTTTGAATAACTCCTATTTTTAAAAGGTGATGCAGGGTCTTCAGTGAAAGGGACAGACCAGGTATTATTTATTTATTATTATTATTAAGAAATCTAGTAGATACATATATAAAGAGTTAATGTGTATACATAATGTTTGTGTACGTAAAGTAATAAAATCTAGTTTGAAAGATATAGAGAAATAAACGTGAACAAAAAAAATCAGTCAGAACTAATATAAAAATTGCGTGTATCTACCTTGACCAGGTACTTAATTTGCAATGGCTAGGTCCATCACTTATCAGCAAGATGACAAATGAATACATAGAGGAAAATAAATGCGGATCTCAGGAATAACTAGTTCTGATATAATCATGTTTGATTGCATTTTAGACTCATTAAGTAACTGGATTATTTTCCTTACCCGTCCCTAACAAATCATAAATGCATCAACAGAATATGGCGGCTATTCGTAGACTATATCTGTTGTAAACCATCTGAAGTAATAGACAGTGACAAAAACTTGCAGTAACGTATATTGAAAAAATAAAAATGACAATTATTTACGAAAATTGCAAAAATTCTAAACCAACATGTTCTGCAAAAAGAAGGGAAGGGAGCAATTATCCGAACATTTTATAAAAATCATAACCCTGGTTCCACACCCTATATGATACTCATTCACAAAACAGTGTGAAAACATGGCGGCACGTTTGCCAAAGTCAAGTTGAAAATTACAATCTATGCACCAGAACTAAAACAACACAATTTGCAGTCAGCACCGCCAAACAAATCAGTGATTAGCATAGCAATACAAACAGTTATATATTCCAAAACCGTGACAGTATATGATGATATCAAGCTAGAAACAGCTGAATTCCCTGTAATTACAAAATAGAGCAAATACATAAATAAAAATCTAAAAATCAAATAATTAACGCTATAGTAAAGCAAATAAAAATAATCTGAAACAGAAATGAATCGAAAAGAGACAGATCCACGTCAGATCTCAACAATCAACTACAAGCATAGGGTTTGTTTGAATAGGTAGAAAGAGAAAGAGGAGATCCGTGGATAAATAATATAAGAAATATAACAGAAGAAAAAAACCTTGGGAAAAGTGGAGCTTTGAGCCCAAACGCTGCCGTCGTGGCCGATGATGGCGGCGGCGGAGAGTTGTTGGCCGGGATTGCCATCCACCTCGCACATCAGATGATCGTCTACATACGTTTGCCACGACATCTCTCTCTCTCTCGCTCTCTCTGATTAGACTTCGCAAGACGCTGCTGCTGTGTTAATACTGGTCTAGTTATATATACAGGTGATTGCGGAGTCAAGATTTTTTTTAATTCCTGTTTAGACAACGAGTCAAGAAAATTAATACCGGAAATAAATACTAGTACGACTTTGTCTTGAAGCAATAAACCTCTTACACTGGGACCGACTTACCGACTCAATTCATTCAAAATTTCGGTAATTTTATACATTATATTTTCGAAAAGTAGATACATGAACATATTTATTTTCGAGGATTATTTTATAATCAAGAATTATATCTATAATTTATAATTTATATACTCCCTCGAACCTTTTTTTACCGGAATACGTACGGTATAGATAAGGAATTCGTTAAATTAAAAATATGAAAATTCAGTAAAAACATTATTAATATATTAAAAATATATGTTATGCATGTAACATTTCAAAAAATATATATTATATGTGTATTTTAAAAGTATATTTATACTTAAATCAAATATTAATAAATATATACAATATTCTGGACACTTTAGAATATAATATTTAATAATATAATTATTATATTATAAGATATTTAGATAATAGATATTTTAATTAATAATAATATTAATATTATTAACAAGAGTTTTTAAACGCACAAAAAAAATCATCTATAAACTGACACGTATCAATCTCTTCTCCATATAAACCTTCAAAATTCAAATATTTAATTGCGCATAAAAACTTCATATTTCTGTTGCTCTTAACTAGTGGTTTCTTTCTTTTGTGGAAGGTGGATTGGGCTGGACTGACAAGAGACGTGCTTGATTTGGCCTGACGTGTGACAAGTACCACATATCCTTCTTCCCCAAAAAGGATGAATGCGGTGAACGTGGATCGAACACGTGACCTTCAGATCTTCAGTCTGACGCTCTCCCAACTGAGCTATCCCCGCTTTTTGTTAAAACGTTGTTTTCAATATACTTGACCGTTATTAGCGTCATGGAGCAGAAACGAATATAAATTCCATCCACGTAATTTGATTTGTATCGAGGAAAAGAAAAGTTACTGATTTGGATGTTTACAAAATCCCATTTCTGGGTGCATATGCGGCATCAAAATTATTACGAGGACCAAAAACGCCGGTTTGCATATTTTTACCATTTAAGCTGTGCTTACACACACCCTCCAGCTCAAGAGCTTTGCAGCAGAGATATCTATCTTTAAAGGAAAAAAAGGTCTTTCTGGTATATACCCACGGACACATGCTAACAATGATTTTTTTATTTAGATGGAATATTTTGATTGGTGAGAATTTTTGCACAATAATTATTAATGAATAGGAGCCTATAGAAATTCACCGCTTAGCTAAAGAATGATTGTTACTGTGTGCCCACTAGAAAATCCGGGGAAAAAAAGAGAGATTAGTATATGCGGTTTCTCTATACATGCCATACTTATATCAGCATTGCGATTAAATTTTTGCCGAGTCCTACACTATGTACACAGTTCTCCATATAATATGCAAAAGGGGGATCTCATCAAAATCCCTGTCATCTAAATACAGGGTTCATCACCTCTTTTGGATTCTGTCGGCACATATGTCTATATCCAATAGATCTTGAGATGAGCAGATGCTTGAAGACAGGTATTATAATCTGGCTACGGGTGAAACAGATAGCACTCGTGGCTGTGCCTTGATCTAGACAATGAATGACGACTCGTTATCTAGTCCGTAATATCTTAACACCAAGACAAACGAATTCACATGATGAGCAATAAGTTGATCTTTACCTATGAGGAGCGAGCTCGGGCTATTTTGACATTGCCATAATGTCTTTACTAACACCAGTGGTTCCTATCACCTCAAAGGGCTTACTATCCAACCTGTGACTGGATTCTGCCTCCGTATTCTAACAGTCCTATGTGAAGCACTTTGCAACCGTTCAAGAACGGCATATGTGATTGAATCTGGAGTTAGCCCCTGCTGTTTTAGTCTCGCATATAGATCCACTGCCTCAGCAGTCCTCCCACACTTTTCAAGACAGTCTAATAAGATATTGTATGTCACAATATTAGGGCAGCAACCTTCACCAAGCATCTCATCTAACAACCTACAAGCCATCTCCACTTTATTCGACTTCCCAAAACACTCTATTAGTGTGCTGTACGTGACAACATCAGGACTGAAACCTTTCTCTTGCATCTCTCTGAACCTCATGTGTGCTTCATCAACATCTCCATTCTTCCCTAGGCAATTTATTAATGAATTGTAAGAGATGATATCAGGCCGACAATTACTATTCTCTAGTTCTTCAAAAACTTTAACTGCCTCGTCAACTTTTCTAGCTCTACCAAAGCTAGCTATCAAGATGTTGTATGTAAATATGTCTGGAAAAGGACCATCCTTTTTCATTTTTTCATAGAGATCATGAAGATGGGATACCTGCTTTAATTTGCCAAGAGCAGATAACACTACATTATGCATATAAGTATCGGCGTTTAATCCCTTTTCAGGTATCTTACTCAGCAATTCTAAAGCCTCGGTGATCTTTTTAGCATTGCATAAACTCTCCAGCATGGCCAAGTAGGCATCCCTATCTCCATAGTCATGAAAGTTCCACATATTGCAGAACATACGATGAGCCTCATTCGCATGACCCAACTTACTCAATGTCCTTACAAGATAAGCATATTGCGACTTATTCATATACTTCTTTGACAATTCCACTACCTCGTCAAGTCTAGCAAGCTGCCCTTCCGAAACTAAAAGATTTAAAATAAGACTGTATGTGAATTCATTGGGACGACAATCATTTTCCATCATCTTAGAGAAGAGAAAGATTGTCTTGTCAACCATCCTGCTCCTAGATAGCACCTGTATCATAGTGTTGTAAGCAATTAAGTTGGGAGAACAACCCCTCGATAGCATCTCTTGAAAGAATGCAAGTGACTCATCAGGCTTTCCTGACCTTCCAGTCATTCTAATCATTATTGTGTATGTATACTCATCAGGCTCACAGTGCTTCCGCTTCATATCTTCATATACCTTGCGAGCTTGATCAACCTGGCAACAAGCTACATGTCAGATCATCAAAACTGAACTTCTCTTAGAGGCTGTTTGGAAACATGCATTTCATTTCAAATGATGGATTTCAAATGACAGGATTTGAGTTGTAATTTCAAATGATGGATTTCAAATGACAGGGTCATTTCAAATTCTCAGATTTATACTAATATTAAAATGCCTGGATTTCAAATGAAATCTAAATCCAAATTCCCAAACAAGTTATTTGATGAAATTTAGAATTTCAAATGAAATCCAGGTTCCCAAACACGCCATTAAATCAATCCAATATACACCTATACACAGGTCAAATAAAAGAGTCACGTTTTACCAATTATGCCTAAATACTTCATTGTTACCTGAGCTACTGTCATCAAGACTCATGTATAATAGTGACAATCCCATATTTAAAATCTATGAAACTCGCAAACTGCCGCAACTGAACTGCCACTTTTGCCCGAGTAAAATGTCCTCACAACAACAATTAATAATTGGATCTTTTCTGTAAAAAATATGGATTTAGCCTGGCAATAAGTGGCAAATCAGATCATTATCGAGGTGGACTATCGTCAAATCAATTCGACATACACGTACAAAGGATAAACATAAGAAAGTATCACAATGACCAACGAGGAACCTTAATACCCTATTGTTACTTGAGTTACCTTATTCATTACTACTCGTTAATCCAGCATCGTGATTAGCGAAGATCCACACAGTTAAAAGTTAAGACTTTGACAACAGCAATCAAACCACTAGTTTTGTCCTTGCCACAACAATAAACAACTAAATACTCGTGCCGTCTAAAACTCTAAACTCACGCAAATGTTTATGACAGAAATTAAACAACTACAATTACACAAAGTAGTCCTACACAAATGCAGCATCATAACCAAAAAAAGATCACACCACGAAGCCACAAAATACTCGTATAAATATACAGTAACAGGCAAGAGAATGAACCTTTTGATCTTTAGCGAGAGAATCAAGCAACATATTGTAAGCAAAAATATCCAACACGTAACCACGCCCTTTCATTTCTCCGTAAACATGTAAAGCTCTTTCGGAATCCTTACACCTCAAATAGGCCTGCAAAAGACACTTATACGTATAACCATTCATCCTGAGCTCCCACTTCCTCACCAATCCCAAACACCTCTCCAGCTCCTCCGCGCCACCAAACATCCCAATCAAAATATTAACCGTTGAAATGGCACCGCGCACACCGCTCCGCTCCATCTCATCCACAATCTGGCGCACACAGCCGAACCGATCCTCGGAACTCGATTGGGATAAGATTAGAAGCATACGGTTATAAGTGAAGACGTCGTGCTTGAATTTGGGGATAGTGAGGGGGCAGAAATGGAAGAATTGGAGAGCGAGAGTGGGGGAGGAGAGAGATTTGAGAATCTCGGAGGCTTCGGAGGTGGTGAGGGTTAGGTTTAGGGTTTTGAAGTAGTCGGAGAGGTCGAGGAAGGGGTCGGAGGTGGGGGAGGTGGATTGGAGGATGCGGAGAGATTTGCAGATTAGGTCTCGCCGAGGGAGAGCGTAGCCGCGTGAGTCGGTTTGGAAAGTGGGAGAGTCCACCTCCACGGCGAAGAGACGGCCGTTTGAGGTTTCTTTGACGATGCGGCCGCTGTATTTTGTGGCGTAGCTGCGGCGGAGGTGGAGGAGGAATGGGTGGCGCCGCCGCATTGTTAGAGGGGGAGTGTCTCTATATGTTTCCTTCACTTGTGACTAATAAATAGTAAATACTCGAAATGCAAAAAAAAAAAGTTTTAATTAATTAACGCAAACGGGAAAAATTGAAATTAAGACGAATAATGTACATGAAGGAAAAAGGAATGCGGTGAACGTGGATCGAACACGTGACCTTCAGATCTTCAGTCTGACGCTCTCCCAACTGAGCTATCCCCGCTTGTTGAATATCTGTTTTAAACTGCTAATCAATTCAATTACATGAAACAAAAGAAAACAAAGAACGCTACCCGGGTCTTTATGTAATGTAGATGCGGCGAGAAAAACCTGAAGTACACCAAAACCACTGAATATATTTCAGAAAAACAATATACTTTTATCATAATACATTAAATATAATTTTTTTGAATAAATTAATACCTATTTCTCCAGGGAACTCACATTTATTTAAAAAAATTATTATAACTTCAACAAAATCTTAAAGGACACGGGAAAGAAATTTTTCTGCCATAAACACATCTGAACATCAGCATTCTATGGTCTCCGTGGCATTTGAATACGGGTATTGTGTACAAAACAATGGCCTGTAATAAACTAGAAACTTCAGGGTATACAGTTATCGAACCAAACACCCAGCACAGGGCTGTGCAGATGAGGTTACAAACTTACAATAAAATGATAATATTGTATGCACCACTTATACAACTTTCTATTCGGTTTCTCAGTGCGTGCCATTACATTGTGATTCTATTTTGCTTAGTCCTAAACTATGTACATGATTCTCCATACGATGTTGAATGGGTAATGAGACTAGTGGGACTACATACACAGAGACCAGTAGGACTCACTTTGACACGGAATCTTTATACAAAATTTTAAGCCCCTACTAATAGCTTACAAGTTGTTCCAATCTAGCCCCCACAACTAAATTGCTCAAGATCCTGCATCTTATATAGATCACCTAAATACATGGTTAATCACCTCTTTCAGATTTCGGCAGCCCAATATCTCCATTTTAATTAAATCTTGGGTCGACAGAGAATCTAAAAGAGATTTCACAGCTGAACTGGGGACGACACACATTTTATATCCTAGCTTTGCCACTGTGATTACCCTCTTCTCCATTCTCTGTACCTGTCATGCGCCCAAAGAAGATATAAGAACTTTATAACACGAAAAACATTGTTCTGTTATGTTATGCACATACCGTGCGCAGTTCACCGCCGAGGCCAATTTCTGCAATGAATGCCACACCTGGGGGTATAGGAAATTCCAAGAAACTGAAAACCAAAGGAAACAAAGAATACCCCATTTTACGAACAGAAGTCATATATTATGTAAGATCAGCTCAGACAAAAAACTAAAATATACTCCCTCCATCCCCCTTGAGTTATATACATTGGGGGACGGGGACACAACATGGACTTTAATGCTCCTGTAAAGTATAGTTCTATAACTTATTTTTAAGATTTTTCTTTTCTGAATAAAAGTTTGAATGTTATATTCTTATTCAGAAAAAGAAAATTTTAAAAATAAGTTATAAAACTATATTTTACAAGAGCATTGAAGTGCGTGTCGAGCAGTGAAAAAGAAAAGTATAGAATTAAATGGGACAGAAGGGAGTAGAAGACAAAGCAATTAAATATGTGAGACATAACTAGTAATGTCAATTAAGTGAACGGCAGTTTAAAAAAGCCCAAGACATAACATCTAAAAATTCTTCGCTTGTTATGATTCTAGAATAAGAGAAAGGCTGCAAACAAGAGGAACTTCCCCATACTCTGCTGACTTGGGAGTCTTGTGCAGTGGGTATGACCATTGTTGTGGTTAAAAATCTAAAATGGTCATAACTACAATGAAACAGGCATCCTATCTTGCGTAAGGGAAGTCTTTAAGCAAGATAAGAGCCTGGCGAAGTGGGTATGACCTTTGTTCTGCTTTAAAATCTTGTGGTCCTATCTTGCATAAAATAAGTCTAATGTTGAAAACTGATACTGTTTCTTCAAGAAATTAGTAATTTACTTTGTTTCGATCTGCTAAAATCAGAATGTGTTTCCACTCCTAGGTACAAGGTTAACTTTTAACTTGTGGCAGAGTTTTGTTGTAATAAGTAATCGAGCCACAATAGTTGCTTTCAGCTTACGAAGCAAGCAGTTACACTCAATCCTAGCAATTTTATGAAGTTGGGTGCTTAAAAGATACTGAACTTGCACATGTAACTAGTAATTCCCCCAAAATATTTTCAATAACAAATGAGGCGTGGATCACACATAAACATATAATTAATAAATTTCCTCAGGTAAAAAGCATAATAACTATTTTTATATATAAAAAAAAAAAGAACATATAATTAGTAAAAGCTTTCTGATGTTTTAATGTGACAACTTAAACTGCAGCTGTTTGATGTCAATTACAGAATATTAAATAGATGACATGCCTGCTGCATATTGCGGCTGCTACTGCAAGATCACCAGCAGTCTCACTTACAGTCAATCCACTGACAACATTCAAAAAGATGCCCTGCAATGCAATATAGAGAAGGAACACTTTTGAGATATGATACAATGAGGTCAAATAATATCCATATACTGTCATTTTGGCTAAAACTCAGATACCAGTTGATGGCATGTGAAAAAGGATGATAATATTGAGACCGGCCAAATTCAACGCTATCTGCCAAGATATAGACAATTGCAGCCAACATTTTACAACAAATGTGGGGTAGATTCAATTCAATAGTCCCTTCTTGTATTACCAGAATAATAGTTTTATAGTGAAAGCTTTCTTGTAATACCAGAGCATCACAAAATTTGGGAGCACCTAAACTTACACCACAAAACCATTTTTATATACAGACTGACAGACATGCCCATATAAAGTCAGATTGATGTATATACACTAAACTGTAAACACAAACGAAGTGGACATGACATCTTTGGGATTCCATTAACTCTTATTATTTGGTCGTACTGTCTAAAAGAGCCCGTTGTGTACTAGTCCCATACCACAAGTCTACTGCAGCTACTATATACATGTTCGTAAGGTAATTCTGAAATAGCTCTTCTGTTTCTATCTTTCAAGAAGATAAATAAAGTAAATAGCACATACTCAAATGTAAAAAGAATTCCTGGTAATGCAAGAGACAGCAAATATATATACATCACAGTCCCATATATAATTGTATATTAACATTTAGAAAATATTTGTTACATTTTCTTGGAGCTTTAGGCCAGCTTGCTTCATAAGAACCTACAAGGTTAAAAAATGTGAGTTTAATTACAAGAATCTGTAAAAAGAATGCAAATTTAATATTACTTTAACGTAACACAAGTATTAAAAGGATAAAAGAGTAATTGCCAAGTGGCAGCATAACTACCAAGGAACAGCTATAATTACCCAAACAGAGTTTTAGTATTAGTTCACCAACTACTTAAGCTGATGAGTGGGTAAAAAGTAAACTTAAATTACATAGATAACAAATCTTCCAAGTGCGGATCATCATATTAAAACATATATAAAATGCCTTGAGGGTTTGAACAAATTTTCTAGATTGGAAAAATGAGAAGCTCAAAAAAGTGAAACAAGAATAAATATCCTTGACAATCACCTTTCCTAGAGGAACTGGAAATGTAAATATGCAAAGAATTCCATCCAGTAAAATCCAAGTCTTACTTGGAGTTAATTTGGCAGATATGGATCTCGAAAATAGAATTATGAACTAACAAGAAGTTGAATTCAAGAGCTAATGGCAATGAGACATACAACTATAATCTCAGATTTGACAGTGAATTCAGTAAAAGAGAGTCTAATACATGTATATATATGCACTGTTTTACTAAACCAATCCTAAAGTAAGATGATGGCATTGACATGCTTCATCTAAGAGCACGCTTATTCCAATGTTCTGATGCCCCATTCAGGATACAACTGATCTTCCGTCCCATCTATCTTTACTCATAGCTATCGCAACTAGTTGGTTTTTAAACAAAATTTCGAACAAAGGTCAATATCAAATATGCATTCAGTTTAGTGTCATATAAAAAGTTAAATTACTTACTGAAATTATCATGTCTGCTCTGCTTGTATGAAGACCAGTGACCTGCCTTGAATTTGTTGAGCTAGCTACACAAAGTGCCTGCATAACTGACAGGATTTTATCAGCCCAGTTCTTTATCCAGTCATATTTATAAAATATAATAACTAGCTAGTCAGGATCATGCAAATAAGCTCCCTTACTACCTAAAGTTTGACAACTCAGCAGAGTAAAACCAAATATGATGGGACTAGCTCGGCTCACTATAATAACGAAATCAGCTCAGACTTCACACCCTATAGTGGTCTCCGTTTGGGAATGGAAGACAATACAAGTGAAGTGACTCTGGTTTTTATGAGAGAATAAAAACACTAAAAAGTCCCTTTAAAGGAACTTCGAAGGGAGCAGCTCTTACTTTCTCAAAATCTATTTCCTTGTAGGAGGAAAAACAAGGAAATAAAATCGAACATAATAAAGTATTAGACATGCCTGAATTTCTAGAACAAAAGATCGGGAACCATCCATAATTACAGTGACTGCAAGTCCTGCTAAAACCTCCGAATCTATTTGCTGCGGACTTAAGAATATCTCACTCGGGTTTGTAACAGCTTGCAATCCTGATTGAGACATTTCAAAAACTCCAAGCTGTTTAAGTATGAGATGATGTTAGAAGATGGTAATAGCACAAGTTATCAAGATTTCAATTCTTTTGATATTTGATAAGTATAAAAATTTTAAGAAACAAATGCAGAAGAAGATGCTTCTATATCAGTCCACAAAAACATTTGCAAATAATTCCTGTCATGGTATGTTCAAGTGTTTGTATATTCGCTTCATATGTTAAAAGTAGTAGATTTAAGTTTATGTTGAGATATCTTTTAGGAGGGGAGAGGGACAAATTTTGATTATCACATAACATCGGCAAAAACTAATCTATAAAGAAACAGCATTACAGTACATTAAACAAGGATTTATAAACAGGAATAATTAAATATAACAATCTACGGAAGTCAACACAGATAATTACACACCTCATCAGTAGATCCAAAACGATTTTTTACAGACCGAAGCAACCGATGAGATGAATGTTTTTCACCCTGCAATATTTAGATACAATAATATAAGAATAGAACATTATGGCATTTAGACATGCATCCAAGATATAACATAAAGACAGTCTAGGTTTTAGAATCGGTATTATAATCCAACAGCTAATATAGAATACCATTAGTATACTGATAATATCAATTTTCTAGTAGCTACGATAAGTAGATTATAGAACACATACTAAAGTGATAGAACTTCATCATACAAAAAACTACCACTGCACATTCCAACCTATATTATGATAAACAAGATGTCACGTGTTACTAACTTCAAGGTATAAAACAGCATCAACAATGTGTTCCAAGACACGAGGTCCAGCAATGTCTCCTGACTTATTTACATGACCAATCTGACATACATAAAAAAAACACAGGTTAGCTTTTCTTCTTCCTCTTTTATAAATTTAAGGTTGTAAAAAGAGAGGCCATCTCCAAATAAACCTTATGTCCTATGAGAGGAATAAAAATAAGCTAATCTGGTACAAATTAAGTTATATTTTATCAAGACTTACCAAGAACACAGGGATGTTTGTTTTCTTAGCAAACCTCAGCAACGCTGAGGTGCATTCTTTCACCTATAACATATAAACAGAAAACTGAAAATTTTAGGGAAAATATAATCAGAGGATTGAATGAAGCAAAGTAGATCAGAGACATGTTTGATGAAGGTCACGAATTTGCACATTCTACTGTTGAGAAAATTCATCACTTCCTATATACAATCGATCATGTAAAAGGTCAAGAATTAAGGGGACAAAATAAACATTTTGCGATTTTGTAGTACATATCCTTAATTTTATTGTCGAATTTTAATTACCTTATCATTCATGCTAAACTAAAAAATTGAAACATAAATGGACAGATTTCTAAGAATGTTGTAGGTTTTGAGCCTGATCTCCGGACTTTTTGCCCAAAAAATAGATGTTCAGTCTTCCATACAGAAGAACATCTGAAACATCAATCTCTCTCTCTTAACTTATTTCACTTACGACAGATAACTGGACCTACAGCTTGGAGTGGCTACCTGAGAGAGACCTCCAGGACTTCCAGTCACACCTTTCAGAAATACTGTCTGAATCGAATCTACAATTAAAGCCCGAGGAGAGAGTGGCTGAGCTTTTTCCAGAATGTCCTGAACAAACAATGGAAACAGTAAGCTGAGATTGTACATGGGACTAGTAAAAAAGATAAAAATACAAACTGTATAAGCAGATTCAGTATTTCTTAAAACAATTCTTATTGCAGATCAGTCAATGCCAAAAACAGATCAAGAAAATTAAGAAAGAAAGATATGCATAATCAGGAATATGCACCTCGACATCTGTACTGGAATACAAGAATAGTTCTTCAGTCCCTATTCTCAATCGATCTGCCCTGTTTCCAATTTGGTCAATACTCTGCCATGAAGAAGAAGAAGAAGAAGATATATAATCATTAAGACTTTACGTATGTGTATATTCAGAGCATGTGCCAATTGTATTAATCTGAGATTTATAGAAACATCACAGACTTTATGTTATGAAAACAACACAATACTCCAATTTTCACTAAGTTTCGCTAATATTAGAACTATGATCAGCAATATGACATATTGACACTAAAATAAAAGGTTATTCAAATAGCCTTGATAGAAGATAAGAAACGTAAAAACTAAAACTAACCTCTTCACCAGATATATAAACCACTGGAGCTGATTGTCGCATCTCATGCCCTTCTGAGATTATTGCAGCAATCTTGCAAAACAAAAGAAAGAATAAACATCATTAGTTAGTGGAGAGGATATCAAAATCTATGATACGGGAAATAATTTGCAAAAGATTGCATAATGCGCACAACATTTGTTTTCTTTTTGTGCATGTGCCCTGGCTAAAGCTATGAATAAGAAGAAAATATGCGATCTGTCTATGATTAAGAACCACTGAGTTCACAGAAAAACACACACCTGTAATAACAATGTACTTTTGCCAACACCAGGATCACCGCCAACTAAGACCAGAGAACCTACAAAACAAAGAAAGAAAACGGATTTTAATATATGATGCAAATCGATTACATAATAAATACTATATCAACGAGCAAATCCTAATTTCTCAAGTACATAACAGACATGTGTATCTTAAGATATGAGACTAGAAGATAAGCACAAATTATATAGTGGGATCTGTAAATGATTCTGTATGGAACAAAACAGTTCTTCAAGGGGTTCAAAGTTAGTTGCAATGATCACGAGTACAATTATATTTGTGCTGATCAAGCATTAGGCCTAACTAGTAAGTTCATTCCACTTTAAGGAAATGTTGAGTTTTTTGGTTTATAAATAAGTAAAAAGAGAGGTATGGCACAACAAGACATAAGCAAGAAGATGTGATATATTTGATAGATGCTTGATGGAGTTTTGATGCATCTAATTCTTTATTGATCATGGCCTTTATATAGCCTTACAAAATAAAAACTGAAATATAGAGATAAATACAAACATAGTTTCTTAACATTATTAGCAAAAAACCAATTGCTAACATTTATTCTTGTACCTATTCTTGCCACCAAATCAGCCTCCATAAATATTGAAGCAGAATTCAACAGGAAACAAAACTTGAAGCAAACTAGCAACACTAACACACTAATTTACAAGCTAATACAGGCTAGGATCATAAGGAGCTGGTAACTTAACTAATTACAGGTATAAAGAAGTAAACCAAACATGTTGCAGACGTTGGTTATACCTGGAACAAGACCACCACCAAGAACCCTAGAAACTTCATTTCCAAATAGTCCAGACCTAGAAAACAGGCAGATGACTAATTACATTCAACAAGATAATGCAATATATAATTGCTTAAGCTACACATACACCCAGATACATTTATACAGACACGTGATTCTTAGTGAATTTGATAAAATGTACTTTCATTATAATCAATAGGCCTTATTACGTAATTAGCACACACATATAAGCAGTAGCTCTTCATGGGTTGAAAACAGAAAAAAATATAAGAAATACAATTGTACGACTTTGTAGTGCAAGTGAATATTAGATCTTCGCTTCTGCATTACTGTCATGGGACTCACTAAGAAAACACAGATATTAATAAATTAAATAAGGACATATAATATTACAAGGGAATCCTCCACTCTTTCTGATCAACACCCCTATTCACATCCGTCAACCTCACTGGACCAATATCTCCAGCCTGCTGCGGCAACCACGTTCCCATCACTTTCTCTGAAACCCCAAACCCACTAGATATCCTCCCTTCTCCCCCATCACCCTCCGAAAACCGCTTCATCGTACCGACACCATCACACGAACGACACGAACCCCACCACTGCCCATCCGAATACCCACAACTCTCACAAACCCAACTAGTCTTCACCTTCCCTTTCTTCTTCCCACCACCCGAAACAGCCCCAAAATTCTTCCAACTTGTCGGCCCACTTCTTAAATTTCCCTTCTTACCAACCCCAAAAGTCCTATCATTACCATCTCCATCACCCGAAACAATCGGAACTTCTTGCTTATTTTCGTCATCATTATCGTAAACATTACTCACTCTCTGTGTTATAAGACTGCCAGTAATGGGGTCATATATAGCAGTGACCTTAGTGTCACTTTTGGGTTCTGAATTAAAACTGGTCCAGCTATTCAAGTGATTTGTGAAGTGAATAGATCTTTGTGGGGTAGTGTGGGATTGGGGGTGAAAATTAGGGTTTAGAGAATACTTACAAGAAAGGCGTGTGGAGAGATTAATTAGGTGCTTTTGAGCGTGAATTAAACGAAACGCGTGCATGTTTGCTTGCATTTCAGGCAGAACCCCGCAAGTGCAGGAGGTTTAAGAAAAAATTTGGGTTTATGTTTCTAGGGTTTATAATGTCTGGAAATTTTGAATGCCCGCGAATTTCAGATCGCAGTAATACTTTGTACAGAAAATCAGTAATTGGTAATAGAAAGAATTTCCGGAGCATCTCAGCCAGTCAGCCTGCATCCTGCAACCATCCAATACCTTTCCCAAAGATTAATTAACCCGGATTCTTTATTTTTTTCTAAATCAAAATTTAAACATTGATTTTTTATTCAAAAGAATTTTTTTAAAATAAATTATGCAACTATATTTAACGGAAGCATTCCTCCCCCGAGCGTTAAAATCCTCATGGGACGGAGGGAGTACATATTATAACACAAAATTAAAAAGGAAAACATCTTCAGTAAGATTTCATGTTAGTTTGTTTAAGACACAGCAACTTGTATATTTTATTTATAATCATCTAAAATAATTATAATATGTTGAACAATATTTTTTTATTATTTTAACTGATTATATTAAAAAAACCCATTTGATATGATTTTATTAGTAATTTATTTAATAATTATATAGTTATTTAGTCACAAAAATGCATATTTTGTTTAAGATAATTACATTAAATTCAATATAATGGAACGTTCAGGTATTAATAACGGCTATAGTAAACTGCGCATGTAAAAAGTGTCATATGTATTATATTTTAAAAATACTTTTTAACACGCACAACGATGCAAAAAACATGTATTTACATTTAAATCTGAAAATCTGTTTAAAATTTAGAATGCTGCAACATAATCTTATTAGTTCTATGATTGTATTTTAAGGACCAGTTTTGCCTCCCTCTATCCCAAACCTTGGCCTCGGCCCTCCATCAAAGATTTTTGAGGGGACTTCCATCACTTTTCACCGTGTAAAAGCCCCAATTTCTTTTTAATTAATGAATTGACTCTTTTTTTATATAAAAAAACTATTTTAAAAATTAATATTTTTAAATTTGTTTATAACTTCAATTTTTTTGGGAAAAAACCGTAAAATTAGTAGTACGTGTTTTAATATCAGACCACACAATAATTGGTTATTATAGGCGATAAGAGCAACTTTTATGGGTTCTTCAAACAAACTCTTAACTCTAAAATTTAGGATGGCATGAAAAATTAGAGCTCCAATGGGCTCCTAATAGCTCTTTAAAAATTTAAGAGCTTTCTCTATCTTCTTTCTTTTAAAGAGCATCTAGGTGCTCCTAACTTATTTTCATTGAATAAAAAAAATCACTTCCTTCCATTTCTATTTACTTCTCTCCCTAACTTTTCTCCAAAATAATAATAAAATACTTCCATTCAATTTTAAGTATCATTTTTTGACTTGGCACAACTATTAAGATACACAATTATTAGGTTATACTATCATTAATGTAAATTTTATTTTTCAATTTTGTCCCTCAAACTATCATGAATAAATTTCAATGAGAGTTTCAAAGGTAAGGGTATTGAGGTAAAAAAAATATACACTTGTATTGAGAACTTAAGTAATTATCTTAAAAATATAAATTTGAAATTCAAACCCAGTCAAAATACGACACCTAAAAAGGAATGAAAGGAGTATAAGTTAAGAGCAATTATAAAGAGTAATATTGAAGTTCACACGTTATTCAATGTACGAACTCACGAAGAGTCATATTTTATATTATTGTTTAATTTAGGAACACCGTTGAAGATGCTCTGATAGTATTTTTTTTTTTGAAACAGATAGTAGTTATTTTTAAAACTCATAATTCTGAAAAATAACGAGGAGACTTTTACAGAAAAGTATACCTAACCACTTTGTCTATAGTATTAAATTATCGTTATTAAATAGTGAACAAGACATGAGACAAAATTCATTACACAACCAGAAAGAATGACTTGGCATCGTAACACTTGTCTGCCCCTCTTTCCGGTTAAGTTTATTCCACGATTGCTAAATTTAAACCCCAATTGTCCAATATTTATAAACTCTTCAATCCTCTGTTTGGTCCCTCTCAAATCAAAAGATTAGTTCACGGGTTTGGTTAATCTCTTGTTTGACTCAAATTGGTCATGCTTATTCTGCCTGAATCACAGATTAAGAAGATGATCAATCTTCTCTTAACTTAATCGAGTTCATAATTATAGCTTAATAATTATGAATAAAGAGAAGAGAGATTCTGTACACCCCGTGCTGCTCAAATTGGGGGTGACTATAGTTGTCTCACTTGGTGGCCTTCTTTTTTCGATGTTCAGGAAAAATCTGATGAAACCCTCTCAACCTCCGCCTAGCTCTTCAGGTTTTTATTCTTTTCAAAATATATGTATTTTTACATGTGTGTATATGCATCAGCCGCTTTTTATTTGTTGTCTTCTTACTTTTGATTAAGTATTTATTGATGAAATTTGTTATTATGGTACTTGATTCAGATTCAAGACATCAAGCGCAGTTTGAAATGGAAGTAGATGGGCATAGAGATACTGCTGCTTCTACTGCTTCTTTTGTGCCAAATGAACATGTAAGATTATTTAGTTACTTTTATGATTCTCTTTAATTGAGTACTTGTTTCTATTTCCCATTTTATTCATGGTTAATGCGTAAATTACAAACAATAATTGAGGGATTTATCTGTATTCAAATTCTGCAACTCAAATCACAAACTTAATGGAAGTTACAGTAGTACCTCTTTCCTACTTTTTAAAAATCTACCTATATTTAGTTATTTACAAACAGATCATATAAATATATAATTCATAGAAAAAGCTAAAAAGTTCCTTTTGGTAATAAATCTGGACTGA
This sequence comes from Daucus carota subsp. sativus, assembly GCF_001625215.2. NCBI lineage: Eukaryota > Viridiplantae > Streptophyta > Magnoliopsida > Apiales > Apiaceae > Daucus > Daucus carota. The sequence goes on from NC_030382.2 coordinate 51,064,219, forward strand.
TAACTGATAAGTCCTAGTATAAGCTCACCCAGACAACCATGTTAATCTGGGCTTTGTAAGTTGATTAAGCCTACAAGTGGAAATAAGGAGGCTCATACCCTGTTGCCACAGCCTACCTCAGTTTTCCTCTTTATATAAGAGCTTTTAGTCTTTTACCACTTGAATGAAAATTTACGGTGACTGATTTCTTTACTCCTCAATGCCTTCAATTTGTTAATTCATGGAAGTAATGCACAAGAATAGATTTGTCTGTAAGTGTAATATTTTAGAGCTACAGAAACATGGTTCAATTGTATCATGTGGTCAAATCACATGCCTATGTGTTTACTGTCCTTTTCATGCTGGCACTATTATAGATAGAAACACTCACCTCGTGCAGAGAAAAAATGTTACATCCAGTATTATTGAAGTAAATTTTCAAGGATGTATGTCTGAGCCACGAATAAGCTTGAGTGCTACTCCGTATACCGTAACAACTCATGATTGCAAGTTTACCATATATAAAATTAAAGGGCTGATCTCTTTAGATTATAATAATTTTTGTAAGCTGACACTTGCAGGAGGACTCACATCGGCCTATAGAGAACTCTACTACTGGCCTCTCCAGAAGTGGTAAATCTATTGAAAACAAAGAGGAATTTCTTTTGCCAGATTTCGATGAAATTCTGAAAGAATTTGATATTTCTGCTACGAAACTCAGGACTCCTGAGAAACATGTAGAACCACTAGTGCCAGCTACAGAATCACCAACAGGATATGAAGATACCGAAATGGATGATCAAGAAAAAGAGATGAAGAACTTGAGGAACCTGGTTAAAACTCTTAAAGAAAGAGAAAGAGCCCTTGAGGACAAACTGCTCGAGTACTATGGTCTTAAAGAACAAGAAAGCGTTGTCATGGAGCTTCGTAACCGTTTAAATATAAGCAATACCGAGGTGAAACTCTTTACTCTCAAGATTGAGTCTTTGCAGGCTGATAATAAGAGACTAGAGGCGCAAGTCGTAGATTACAGTAAAGTTGTGGCAGATCTTGAAGCTGCGAAAGCACAAATAAAGCTTCTTACTAGAAAACTTAGGTCTGAAGCTGAACAAAACAAAGAACAGATTTTATCCCTTAAACAAAGAGTTACAAAAATGCAGGAGCAAAAGCCAGTGGCTGCGAAAAGCAATGTTGACATACAGACAATGCTCCAAAAAATAAAGGTTTTGGAGGAGAAGATAGAGGAGTTGAGGAAGTCTAACTACAATTTACAGCTAGAACACCATAATTTGGATCCTCAAGATCGAGAAAACCTTGTTCTGGCTAATGAAGAGGTAATTGATAAATTTACACTCCCGTATCATCATTAAGTCCTTGTACATATATTTTATTCTATAGCTTTGAAGTTTGGCATATATTCTTGTAGGCAGGAGCATTGAAGGCAGAATGCCAGCTTTTGAGGAAAGAGAATGAAGATTTGACCAAGGATATTGAGCAACTCCAAGAGGACCGATGTGCTGATGTTGAAGAGCTTGTCTATTTGCGATGGATAAACGCATGTTTACGGTATGAACTCAGAAATTTTCAGCCTAGCCAGGGTAAAACCGCTGCTAGGGATCTCAGTAGGACTTTAAGTCCCAAGTCTGAGGAAAAAGCCAAGCAACTCATACTTGAATATGCAAATAAAGAAGGTCTTGATGGAAGTGGAATCAATTGCACAGAGTTTGATTTGGACCATTCATCATCTTCTCGGTCTTCCTATCTCTCAGACTCTGGCGACTTGGATTATAGTTCTGTTGATCATTCATCTGCTACCAAAAACAATACATCAAGCAGAAGAAAGATATTTGCTGGACTTATAAAGCTTTTACGTGGGCACGGTCATAATCATAGCATAGGTTCATCCCAAGAACTACCTGGATCTGTAGAAGATGTCACAGGGTTGGATTCTACTGATTTTGCAGAAGGTAATTTCAGAGTTCCTGCAGGAACTGATGGGAAGATTAGTAAATCAAGAACTTCATCTCTTAGTTCATTCAGATATTCTTTAGGTGGTTCATCAAGACTTTCTTTGGAGAGTACATCTAGGTCTGCATGGGATCACCATAAACCTCCCTATCTCCAAGAATTAAGGATTGAAAATAGTAATGACACAGGATCATCATCCGTCTACGAAAACTCCGTTTTCTCTTCAGATGTTGCCAGTTCAACTCCGAAATATCAGTCTAGTGAAGAGCTCGAAAAGGATGACAAAAACAATTTGCTAAAATATGCCGGAGCTCTAATGAACACGCGGGGTAAGGCGTCAAAGCCTCGCAGGAAATCAGCATCTTTTAGTTCCCTATAAATAAAAAAGTAATAGATGGTACATGTCTACAGTATATAAGTAGGTATATCGATAATCTATTGTAGCTCTGTTTACCATTTGTCCAAGATGAATAATGTGCACTGGAAACCAGTCTCTGGCGTAAAAGGCTTTGTTACATAAACTACTATTTGTGTTTTTACCATTAGCAATTTGTAGAAATTGTACACGTACAAATGGATGAGTACGAGGTGCAGCACAAAAATGGCCACGTATATATATGATTTGATTTTTTGGCGTAAGCTTCTAATTTTTTTGATTGTATAACAAAAAAAATTATTTATATTTTTTCCCTAAATAAAAATATATAATTAATATCATAACTTAAAAAAGAAAACTTTTAAAAATAATAATTTTAATTTTACGATCAAAAATTTTAAAAATAGGTATCTAAATTCAAACAAAATTTATTTCAAAACCAGACTTCCCAGTAGCTTAAAATAAACCACACTACTATTATTAGGAGTAAAGAAAGCCAAGGAGCTTTTAATATGGTCAATTTTATGTACTAAATATATATTCTGTGCTGATAAGTAATAATAAAGTCTATAAAAATTTCAGCCTACACGCAGAAGGTGAAAAATTGGTGCATTACCAGGACTGTGACACTCAGGTCTGGCCTGCCGATAGAGCCGCCAAAAATAGTTTTTTTTTTTTTTTTTTTACAGAAGAGCCAAAAATAGTTAAATAGTAAACAACAATAACATGCACCAATTTTTTAATTGGCAATTACTTTTCACCCAAGAGAACCATTTTTATAATTAAAATTGATTGTTTTTATTTTTCAAATCGTCTCCATGGAACCCAAATAGAATAAATCGCATGATCGCATCCGCATAGCCTGAACTCTCACAACTCCAAACGACGTCGTGCTTACATCTCAAGATCCCGCCTTAAACTAAATAGAGCGAGTACAAACTCTACCGTACTCACGCGCGTACTCACTTTACACTCTATTCTGACAGTTGTAGCTTGTAACAAACTCTCCCTCGCTCCACCACCCTCCCTGTTTTTACTATATACAGCACACAGACACAGAGCTATCGAGTACACACATCCACTACGATCAAACGCAAACCCTCTCTCTCTCTCTCTCCCTCTCTCTCTCTCCCTCTCCCTCCCTCCCTCTCGCTCTCTCTCAATGTCTTCATCATCATCACCAACATGGACGGTGAGCCTACCGCCAAATCCACCACCGCCGCCGCCGATACCTTTACCGGTGATACCGAAGATTACCTCGATGATGACGACTGTTATGATGCCGCCGGCGATAACATTACCGGACGCAATGAAGACAGGTGCTTCGCTGTACGTGGGAGATTTGGACCCGGAGGTGACGCAGATGGATCTCACGCGACTGTTTGCTAGAGTCGGTCCGTTGGACTCTGTTCGTCTCTGTAGAAACAGGGATTATCCTTTCAAATCTCTCTGCTATGCTTATGTCAACTTCATCTTCCCCTGCCACGGTACTTAATCCATCTCCAGTTCTTCATGCACATGTGTGTGTGTAATTTCTTTTTGTTGAATTGTATGACTGGTATTTTTATATTGTATCGGCTTTTTACTTGGATAATGCTAGTTGTTTACTCTAATGGGTAGTTTAGGGTTTCTTGGCTGAGTTTGTTCATGTTGTCAAGTGGTTTTCTATACATATTCAGATATTCCTACGTATTATGAATCTCTCTGCCTCTCTCTCTCTCTCCCCCTCCGTGTGTGTGTGTGTGTGAGAGAGAGAGAGAGAGAGGGTGTGTGTGTGCGTGTGTGAAAGAGAGAGAGAGAGAGAGAGAGAGAGAGGGTGTGTGTGTGTGTGTGTTTGATCTATCCTAAACTGCTGCGCAATTTTTTGAAGAGAGTTTTAGGGTTTGATTGTTTTCTCCATCGTTGTAATTGTCTCCCCTGTTTTCAAGGATAACGCCTTCTCTACTCTTATACAGTACTCCCTCCGTCCCACCAGGATGTTTACGTTCACTGTTTGCACGCATTTTGAGGCTCTTATAAAGTATAGTTTAATAATGTTTTTTTTAAATTTTCTTTTTTTGAATAAAAGTTTAAACGTCAAACTTTTTTTTCAGGATTTTTAAAAAAATAAATATATGATGTAAGTATACTTTATAGGAGCCTTAAAATGCGTGCCAAAAAGTAACGTAAAGAACCTGGTGGGACAGAGGGAGTATATGTATAATTTGCTAATTTCAGATTGAATAAGTTCTTGTGATTAGTTTTATTTCCTTAATTTTATTTAGGTAATCATGGAGTTATTCGTCTACAAGATGATTATGCTACTCTCTTTAAATGAAAAAAAAGTGTTGATGATCTGCACAAGATGAATAGATTGACCAGTTGTTGATATCACTTTTGTATGTTCTGATCAGCTTCTGAAGCTTTGAATGCTCTCAATTACTACAAGTTGAAGGGGAAGTCTATGAGGATAATGTGGTGCCAGAGGGATCCTTTTACAAGAAAGAATGGTGTTGCCAATCTCTATGTCAAGAACCTTGACTCTTCGATCACCAATGCCGGCTTGCACACCATTTTCTCCAAATATGGAACTATACTTTCTTGCAAGGTGGCTGAGGAATATGGCAAGAGTAAGGGCTTTGGATTCGTGCAATTTGATTCTGAGGATGCCGCTTTGTCTGCTATAGCTGCTCTTCATCAAACATTTGTTGAGGGAAAGCAATTGTAAGTTACCCATCACCTTCTCTTTCTGTATTTCTGCAGAGATTCTTATGTCGTTTCGTGATGTTTCATTTGTAACTTAAGGGTCATTGGCATTTTCCTTATGTTAATTTCCCCTGCTTCAATTTTAATTAGTTCTTTATGGTTTCGTTACATGTTTCAGACTTCCCTACTATGTGCCGCTTATAAAATGCACGTCCCATACAGTTCCTCTCCTATACGTTGGGGGTTCTGCTATTTAAATATCAACATAATCATTAAGTTTCATACCTGTGCTTTAAATTATTTCTCCTTTCTGCTTAACATAAAGTCTTCTTATACTGTCAAGTCTAGTGCTATGAGTTCTCTATTGAAGTAAAGTTTAAGGCATTTCTAAGGTGCCTAACATTTTCTAACTGCTTGCCATAGTTTCTTGGTGGATTATTATTATTATTATTTTTGTCCAATCTAATTATCTGGTCTGCTCAGATATGTGTCCAAGTTCTTAAAGAAGAGCGAGAGGGAGAAAGCATGTGAAGAATCAAATTTCACAAATCTGTATGTGAACAATCTTAGTGAAGACGTTACAGAGGATGTCCTGAGAGAGAGGTTCTCAGAATGTGGGAGCATCTCCAGTGTGGTAATTATGAAGGACAGTGCTGGGATATCAAAAGGATATGGGTTTGTTGATTTCAATTCACATGAAGATGCTAAGAAGGCAATGGAGACTCTGAATGGTTCAGTCATTGGTAAGCAGACTTCCAATTTATGTATTTGCATGCCTTTACAGACTCATCAAAGAATCTTGATACTTGTATGCTTTTTCATTGTCCGAACAGGATCAAATAAGCTGTATGTAGGGAAGGCTCAGAGGAAAGCTGAAAGGAAAGATCACTTGGTATATACTAATAAAGATTTGCTTAACTACCACACTCAAAAACTGAAGGCCTCAAATCTATTTGTGAAGAATCTCAATATATCCATCGATGACAGAAAATTAGAACAAATCTTTGGTGCTTATGGAAAGGTGACTTCAGCAAGAGTGATGCGTCATGACAATGGGTTTAGTAAGGGATTTGGATTTGTAAACTTCTCTACTGCGGAAGACGCAATGACAGCGGTTGATTCACTAAATGGTAATCTTCATATCCTTCATACCTTCTGGACCATGCTTATTCAACACGTGTTTTATTTATTATCTATCAAATTGAATTTGTTTTTTTGCAAGGAAATGTTGTGGAAGGAATGTGTCTTCATGTGACTGTTGCTCGGTGTCGGGAAGAATACAGAAAGAATTGGCAAGATTGTTTTGCACTCCTTCCCCAGTCTCTTTATACTCCCAATTGCAGTGTTTTTCCTTCTTCATTCCTTCCATACAGCTACACTGCCCCCTTTCTTTCTACTGCTGTCCCTGCATCACACATGAACTCAAGCCAGAATAACACCAATCAGTATGACACATCATCATGTACCTATGCAGCACACAGTTACCAGGGAAGCTATCCCACAGATGTAAGTTATATCTGCTGTATATATTGCTTCACTTGTTATCTAATACCAGGTTCTGCCTCTTACATGTGTTGCCTTCAAAATGTAATGCAGATGCCAGTGAGACAATTTCAACAGGTGACAACTACCAAAAAGGTTTCAACTAACCCGCATTATGTATGTCTACTTGTGTATCATCTTTCTAGTTCTCTCTTGCTTATGAAAAATTTCACTTAGTTTAATCTTGTTAGCATATATATATATATATATATATATATATATATATATATATATATATCTATCACACTACACTCATTTAGAGAATGAATTACTGTTTCAGCATATACGACCATTCCAATTATTGTTTCATATATGCTTAATTTATTTTTTTATTGCACTGATTTACCAAATTAATGTCCTTAAATCATGCTAATACTACTCTTATTCATTCATCATTTTTCTTTACTCTCCCATCCAATTACTTTCTGTGACACATAAGTTCTTGCCATGCTAGCCCGGGCCTGTTGCTAAGGTAACTGCAATGCATCTGGAAAAGAGCAAGTCTGGTACTCAGAAGATGTTTCTCTCACACAGCTCCTTGGTTGCTGAAGTTGGAAAAGCTGTTAAAGTACGAGATGTCTATGCTCAGGCTAGTACCTACAGTGGTGCCAAGCCAGCCAAGTTTGCTCGTTGTTTGAACTACTGACCTAGCCACAATATATGATTCGGTCCTTGCCAATGTCCACCTGTGACAGAACTGTAGATCCTGTATATCCCCCCCCCCCCCCCCCCCCCCCCCTCTCTTGGAATTACTACCCTTAAATGCTAGTACTGTTTTCTTGGCAACGTGATATACAAAACTTTTATGTCAAAACCTAAACATTCTGCTGCTATGGTAATTGCATCTGATATCAGGTTCTGTATTAGGCTGTTAATATTTTTCTATTTTTGGTGGCAATTGGCTGTTATCACTCTCATGGATCAAATGTTAGGCTTTTACCATTACATGTAATGTTGATGATGATATAGGATTGCAAGAAAATAAATTCTTTAAAAACTCTTTGTGAAATCGCTTTTATTAATTAGGAAAGGGATTTAGCAAGCAATACATGACAATCATTTGCCTTAACTGCATACTGTCTCACCAGAAAGTACACATGCAGAGAGGTAACAGCAGCTTTGGCACGTACTAGTATGTATATTGTACAAATGGGGTAGATAGGTTCATGTGATGAATAAATCATCCAATTAGGTTGATGCCTTCGATAATCAATGAATCGGCAAGAATCTGATTGGCAGCCTCAGAAGGATGTACACTGTCCCAGAACACATACTGAGTCGCATTCTTACAAGTTCCTATTGACTTGGGATTACACAAGAGTATAGTAGTCTCCACTTTCCCTATTCCACAACAACCCCTGTTTGCCACCAGAAAACCTGACAATACAAACATATGACAAGATGAATATAAATAATTGTGATTGTAACCAAATAGCTTGATTCATTTTATTTTAGTTTCTGATCACGTACCATTTTTTGATGGAGAAGAAATAACATCATAGAGGGGTTTAAAAATGTCAAAGACTGCAACTTTGAGGTCAGGAAACTGCTTCTGGAGTTGCGACGTAGCTGACTTTATCTTCTTGTTGAAATCCTTTGAAACGGTATTAATCTTAGATACACACCCTTTTTCATGGAATCCGAACAGAGTTCTAGCTAAGGGTAGACATCCAAGCGGTGGCAGAGAAGTCACCCCAATTCTCCTCGCTCCCAACCCATGCAAATCCTGTTGGAAACCATTGACCAAAATAATACCAAATCCAACTTATAGCTAGTAGATTTCAACAAAATATCGATTTAGATAAGAAAGCACTTACCCTTATGAAGCTTTTATATGAAAGGACGAGATTAGAAGCGTATTGATCAGGAGTGTAGATTTTGTTGATCAAGGGATTAATGTAATAGTTCTGAAGGAAATCACTACTTCCAAAGCTTGCTAGATATAATGCTTCCTTGAGTATGGATGCTGCTTTCTTACTTCCTGCTACGGCTGCTAGTTTAGCTTGATATTCTTTGTAGTACTGCAACTGTTGTGACAATGATATAGCATGCTGCAACGACATAGATGCTAGCTTATTGACAATTGCAAGAATTTTTATAATTTAACAGGGTACACAAAAAGTGAAAGTACATTCAAGAGAGCTGTTTTTTCATCATAGCCAGATGCCGCTGAAGCAAAGTTGGCACCGATCAGAAGATTCTTCCCGGATGCTTGCGGGCTTAGATATGCTGGCGGGTAAGTTGTAAATCCAAGAGTATCAGCTGCATAGACATATACAAGAATCATCAACTAGTAAACTTTAAATCCTTCCAGGCAGTCGTATAGACAATTACACACAAAAAACTCACCAGTAATATCAGTGGCTAATTTGCCATTGCAGAACCTCCCCGTAGCTTTGTGTTTCTTGAAATCCCTGCCGTAAGGTGGATAGTTAGCCTTGAAGATAGTAAAAGGAAGATAGTCATTGTTTCCCACATCTACAGTCGAGTCGCCAAAGGTTATGATTGCTGGTACAAGCGTGGTTGAAGTTGAATTTTGGGCATTCACAACAGCACATACAGAAATTATGATCAAGAAAAGAAGCTTCCCCATTTTTCTAATCTTATTTGTAACAAGGTTAATTTATGAATTCAATTGACTTAAGTAGAGTGGCTTACTGTAAAGGTGACAGAGATAGTTGATCATAAGTGGTTATCAATAGCTAAAATCTGGTTCAATAGCTAGCTGCAAATTAATGCATGCATGATTGCAGGTTGTTGACGCGTACTACTAATGAGGTAGTGTAGCATATATAAAGATGCAGGATAGGATGAATTAGTAGTGCGTGTATCCAGTATATAAAGTGTGTTGGTTGGAAAACAAAATCAATGTTCATCACATTACTGGGGGTGGTCACGAGGAACTTGCACAACTATATATGGTTCTGGAGATGCATATCTGAGTAGCTACCGACTAGTAATTGTAGTGGTTATTGTGGCTCCTACAAATCTTTCTTCTTTTGGAAATCATATCTTTGAAATTGTCACACAATGAAACATTGCAAGGATATTGAACACCAAATTTACAAATGTACTATGTCATTTTTAACACGACCGTGATTTGACTAAAACAGAAATTATTGAGACATAAATTACATGAGGTGATATTAATCAGGAAATGGGCATTAAAAAGTACAGTATGCGGAGATAGAGAACATAAATCCTAGATGCTACTGCATAATTCTAGCGGTTGTCACGGAGCAGAAGCCTCAGGTTCAGCCTCGACAAGTAATAAGTGCAGAACAACAAGGGCGGCAACTCCGTGGAGGGTCATGACGACTGATCCAAGCACAACTACAGTTGCGGTCGATAAAATTTTTACAGTAACTTATACTACTTGACAACACAACAATATATGTATCCAACCTGATTGGTATATATTTATAGTAAGACAAACATCCATCAAATCACATTCTCTCCAATTGAATGTCGTCTCAAACTATGGTACGACTACTGGATACCAGGCCGGCTCAAGCAAAAGGAGACCCTGTTAAATTTAAATTGGGGCCTTTTTAATAGAAAAACATATGCCACATAAATATTATTCTATTCTAAATTAATTTAAAACTTTAAACAAGGAAAACGTTTAATAAAACATACATTGTCTAAGTAGCATATTTATATTTTTGCTAAATCAATTAAATTTAAGTATATTTTATTTAACATAAAAACTAAATAATTATTATAATATATGATTTGTGACCAGAATAAAAATTATATATTAATTATTCACTAAAAAAATTGGCAAATCAATAAAAAAACTTAGAAAATAAGAATTAAATTTATAATAGATTACTAAAATAAAAATGTATATGTAATAATAATAATATTAATAATCGACTATTAAAAATATATAAACAAAAGATTTTAAACATATAATATAAAATAAAGTTAATTGTATACGTGTAAAAATATTATGGGCCTAAAAATTTGAGGCCCTCAAATTTTGAGACTCTGTGAGGTTCTTGCACGGGCTAATAGCCGGATACCTTTGATTCTAAAATGTCAATACATATGGTACTAGCTAGCATGCATGTATTTATATAGTCTAATTAAGAGGAAGGTCTTTTCTTATCAGAGATATTAAGTTCATCGTTTGCATTTTTTCTTGACAGGTCAAATTGTCTCGATTTTCAATGAATATTTATCTAAGCTTGACCGGAATCTACTGGACTTTGCGCATGTTTTTTATACTATATGCTTTTCTCATTTTTTTCTCAAAAATTTTGAAATGAGTAATTTGAAATGAAGATCAAATTAATATACATAATCAGTCTTTTATTATGATTTGCGACCGGGAATGAGGTAAGTGGAGTATAAAATATACTCCCTCCGTCACTGTTAGAATAGTGTAAACTAAGTATGTACTACGCAATTAATAAAGAGAATTCCATATTGAAAACTAAACATTACAGAATGAATGTTATAGAGAGTGTGTGTAAAATATACAACTTCCAAACTCTAATAGAAATAATTACAGCCCATAAGACATTGTTTGGTAAGCTAAACTAACTTTCTGATTTATACTACTAGCCTTGTATTCCTCATTAGCCACCTCTTGTTTAGGATATACAGTTTTATATCCCAAAAGAAGATGCATGTAAACTTCTTCGTATAAGTCTCCATGGGAAATAGCATTGTTGACATCTAATTGTTCAACATGCCAATTCTTTGCAGCAGCTATAGCTAGCAATGTTCTAATTGTGACCATCTTTATAACATGATGAGCAAAAGTGTCATGATAATCTATTCTTGCAGATTGTGTAAAACGCTTTGCTACTAATCTAGCTTTGTACCTTTCAACTTGACCATTTGGTAAATACTTGATTTTGAACACCCATGTATTGCCAAGAGCTCTTTTGCCAAGTGGTAATGGCATTAAAGTCCATGTATTGTTAGATTGCAAGGCTGATATCTCTTTTTCCATATCTTCAATCCACTTAGGGTCCTTAATTGCTTAATAAAAATGAACAGGCTTTTCTACAGAATCTTCTCAAAAGCCTTCTTAAACAGCTTCCATGTACGTTTCACAAGTTGCATGGACAAAACTTACTGGAACAACGCATTGCCTCTGCTCAATTGCTTGGTGTAAGACAAGAATTTGTCACCAAAACATTCGACAAAACCATATTTGTAAACTTTACCATCGACCCTATGTGTCAATACAAAACTGATCATTTGTTCCTTTCGTGCTTATACGTGACAATATACTTTGTTTATGATAAAATGAAACTTCTGAAATAATATCATTAACCTTCTTCTTCGGTGATAATTAAAAATGAAAATTCTTATGATTTGCATGAAACTCTTAAATTTTGAATCCAGACAAAACAATAGTCACTCAATGATTAGTACGTGCAGAAAATATGCCAAAACACTAAAAATTAATAACTAATGATCAATTAAAGAGAACTAGAACTTACAAGATAGGTCACAACCAGCAATTTTATCCGTGGAGTTTTTAAGGAAAGATTTTACGCGAGAAAAACACAAAGCAGAGATGTCACCATAAGTTCCATTGCATTGGTGTCCAAGAAGTAGCCTTGCCATCATTGAAATTCCTTTATAATCTTTGTTATTCAGAACAGCCTTTGACATCCGCAACTTTCTCTCTTCTTTATTGCACTTCAGGCTTTCCACTTGGCGTGACATAAATAGTATATCTACTAATTCTTGCATTTTATCTTCAAAAATCATAGAAATTGTACTTTTTTCTAAATTTTTAATATCACTTAGCTTTCCATCTACAAAGCAGAGGCGGATCTTGATAGGGCCAAGTTGATCCTTTTAAATTTTTGTCCTTAATTTTATATAATTACATAATGCAGTGCAACAGTAAAAAATTAATAATCTGAATACTAATTTCTTGATACTCCTCACGCTCCCTCAACACATGGCCAATTTTGGCAGCGATGAGTTCTTGATAAGCCATGATGATGATGATGATGGAGAGTCATGATGTTATATAAATAGTGTTATTTTATTATAAATCTAAAAAAATGTACATTTTACATGTTAGACATATTTTACAGAACATCTGTTGTGCAATGTCCTGCTTATAAAAAATATATAATTTTTCAAGATTTTTAGTTAAATTTTGATTCTCATAGTTATGATTGCAAAATTATACATTTTTAATGTTTTTAATTGCTGAACATGCATGGTCTCCAATGTCTCCATTGAACTTTATTCAACGTAATCTTAATATCACTTTTTTTTTGTCATAGGAGCAAATATTAAAATTAATTGATAAAAAATTAGAAGGGATCCAAAGTTCTGGTGAAAAGAATTAGTTATTCAAAGTTAATGTTGATAAAAACTGATCATTTGAGATTCTCAATGTCATGAGAATGATTGAATGGTCTTTCAACTCTATCAATCAACAACGGACTTCAAGAAAACATCAACTCCGATTATATTATCAACGATTTGTATTTTGAAACAGTTTTAGAACTCATTTTCAATGAATTGTTAGATTGTGTATTAAATCATAACTTATAAATTGTTTATATTTTTTTGTAATATTCATGATGATTTTAAATATTTTCAAAAAACAATTTAATAAAGCCTCAATTTATTTTTTGGATACTAACTCGGGAAAGTTCAGGACAGACCGAAATCACATCTCCCATTGTCGCCTCAAAATGTGGTCGGTATATTATACAACTAGATACCTTGAATCTGAAATGTCCAACACATATGTAGCATGCATGTCTTTATATAGTCTAATTAAGATGGGTCTTTTCAATCAGAGATATTAAGTTCATCGATCGTTTGCAGGTCAAAATGTTTCGATTTTCAATGAAATATTTAAATAAGCTCGATCGGAACATACCGGAGTTACGCATGTTTTTAAATATACTTATACCAATTTTTTGCCAAAAATCTTGATCAATGTTGTTTGAAATGAAGACCAAATTAATATGCATAATCTTTTAATTTTAATTTTCAGCTGTCATAAAATATGCTTTAGAATAAAAATCTGAACAATTACAAAAGTCGTGGTTTTTAAGCCTAGCTAATTGAATATCGGCTGGCTAAAGTCTACACCCAAATCGAATACGTGCAAAATGTCATATATGTACATCATCCGAAACAATTCAAAAAAAAATTATTACAAAATTTTAATATGAAAAAAAGATGCATCCTGCGGGTCATTTGCATGTTAACAACATCCAAGCAGCTACATAAACAGACAGCTCCATCTTATTAAATCACTAGCTTATTACATCGATCAATTTATTATATCATAGCACCTCATAATATATATGGACATATCGAGATTTATACCGTCTCTTTTACATCTACAATCATTATACTAGCTAGAATGAAATACAGTAAACAAACACAAATTTTATATAATATAAAATGTGTCACATGATCGATGTTGCAGCAGTTGCAATACTCTTACTGCGGTGGAGGAGGAGGAATCTGAAAACAGCAAATACAGCATTTGTCTGGTGATGGGGGAGGTGCACAACATTCACAAGCAATGCATACCGGACCATCATCGTTTTGAAGTATCCCTGCATATCAAATTATTATTTTCATTAGCTAGGTCATAGTTAATAATTCTATTATAAAACTAATTCATGTAAGTATTATTAAAATTATATTATATATCTAACCTCGATGAGGCAATCTAGCAGCCTCACACGGCAGCGCTGGTGAGATAACAATAGCGAGGAGGAAAAGAGCCACAACTATGGATTTAGGATTCCAACTTGCCATCGTCGAATCAAATTGTGGTATGCCAAATTTATACCTTAATTCAGATGTGTTGAGTACATAATACTTGTTGTATGCATGTATTTATAGTTCAATTTCTATGGGTACTTTGGTAAAATGACAAGCAAATGGTGTGCATTTTGGCTTGTGAATGAAACGTACCGAAGCTAAAAAAAAAGTTATCGCACATTTGAATGAGTACCTAATTGTGCTTGACTGTTAGCTAGGTCGTTTGTGTATATTCTAGATTTACTTCCCGTTTTCATATTTCACAAGAATCTTGACATGTCAGCTCGATCGAATCATTAAAAAAAAAAAATATCACATCTAGTTTTATAAATCTCGAGCTCAATGCTAGCTTGCTCCTAGCATGTATCCTCTTCTTATTTTATTTGAGACCCAACAAATTAAAGAGTAAATTTTATAGTTGTGACCAAAATCTACATCAATTTTCAAAATGTTGGCTAGATTTTCAAATTCTCAAAAAGATGGCCAGACTTTGACTTCGATTTTTAAAAGTGTGGCCCTCGTTAAATGTCACTAATGGGAGCCACATTTTTTAAAAGCGGACCAAAGTTTGGCCACTATTCTGAGAATTAGGAACTCATTTTTACCCTTTTGTTCATTCCAAATTCTCAAAAAAAGTGGCCAAATTTTGGTCCGATTTTTAAAAATGTGGCTCTCGTTAGGCTCCCATTAATACATTTAACAGGAGCCACACTTTTAAAAATCAGAGCCAAAGTTTGGCCATCTTTTTGAGAATTTGAAACTCTGACCAACCTTTTAAAAATCGGTGTAAATTTTGGCCACAACATTGAAGTTTACTCTAAATTAAACGCCTAATTTTGCTTCAAAATAATAAACTGCAGGACAGAACTTTCAATACTCTTAACACTCACGTCTTTGATATCTGCAACCAATTAATTAATTAATTAAAGAAAGAAAATATGGATTTAAGAAATGGATTGCGTGCTCAACGTATAGATCACTATATAAATTTATACTGTAATATCTAAGACCAGAAACACTCATACAAATCGTGGAAAGAAGAATGGCAACCGTGCAAATATGCAATTGGTTCGCTATTACTGTTTGGTATACTCGAGCAATTCAACTCATGATCATCTCTCCAAAGTTAAATTATGATTCAGTAATTAAAAAAAATTGATACAACAGTATCATTGTGATGTTTCAAATTATTGAAACAACTTTTTCAAATATTATTTTAAAATCACCTACTTACCTGTGCTATATTATATTTTATAATAAATTATTATACACTCTCTCTATATTTGGGCCGTTTGGCTGAGCTTAAAATAAGTGCTTCTTGCTTAAAATAAATAAGTGGAGTAGAAGTTAGAAGCCAGACAAGACTTATAAGTTCTGAAGTGTTTGGCAAATAAGCAGAAGTCCTGAAACAAAAGCTAGCATTCCTAGCTTTTTATAAGTGCTTCTTGACTTATTACACAAACAGTACGAAATAAGTGCTTCTAACTTATAAGCCCAGAAGTCGGCTTAAAAGCCGTAGCCAAACACCACCATTATATTACCCCTTCCGTCCTATGGGATTGTTAACATTCACTATTTGCAAGCATTTTGAGGCTCTTATAAAGTATAGTTTTATAGTATTTTTTTAATTTATTTTTTTTTCTAAAAAAAGGTTTAAATATCAAATTTTTATTCAGGATTTTTTAAAAATAAAACATCATGGAACTATATTTTAAAGATGTTTTAAAAAGCGTGCCCAAAAGTGATGTTAACATTTAAAAGAAAAATTATGTTGACAATCCAACGGGACGGAGGAAGTATTTTTAGTGTTAACAGAAAATTTAAAATATTAAATATATAATAAGGACTATGCACATTGCTAGAGTTGAAATTAGTTAAATATATTAACTAGAATTAATATAATATATCATATTTAATTTTTGAAATAAAAATATTATTAACTTGCTCTTAGTACTAATTTATTTTGGAAATAAATTGATCGCCGTCCGTTATTTTAAGTCCGTTGAAAGGATGTGATATATTTTCAATGTATTCGTACATAGTACTTATTCACTCTCGTCCATGTACTTAACAAACGTCAATATCGACGACTTTTATATCATTGGAGGAAAGAAAATGGAGCAAGTTTGAAGTTGCTTCAAGGGACTGCTCTTTGGGTCTTAATTTGCAGCCGTGTCGTGCCCATTTACAGTCGCATCACGCATGCATATAAAAAAATATGTTGATATCAAAAACTTCTCTTGAAACCGGTGACTACTAAATATATCCTTCGGTCTTTGTTAACAACCTAAAAAGTGCCTAGTACCAGATCGTTCTTATTATCTCAAAGAAAAAGAACACTCTCCCCCTTCTTTTATGCATGGATCTGCATACGTTCTCCAGAGATATTTTTGGTCAATACATATATCAAGAGTAAGGGTATAGTTTGGATGTCAGTAAAAACGAATATGTGCTTAAATATTTAAAATTAATTTTTGAGGGTCCTGACTTGCCGAAACGAAAAAACTGATATATCATTGCTTGAAAGTTGAAACTCGTTAATACCTCTAAACTATGGCCCGTACTGGCATATGATATTGTATGGTTCAAAGTTGAAACTTCAAACCGACCATACAAGATTCCATGATGCAGACAGATAAGTTTTAGTCAATTTAAGCACAAGCCCCTTAGTCTAAACATGCGGCATGCATGCATGCTTATGCATTTTGTGCAATATCCTCACAATATCTATCCATATCAATTTGGCACAGTTTAATGACTCCACTACCCTTGAGGGAAAAGCCCTATATAAACAGAACTCCATCGATTACGCATTTGTACAGTCGTACACACAAGCTGCGGGCATTTTGAAATTAATATATAGGCAAATGGCGAATTCGGGGCTTAGATCAATGTTGTTGCCGCTTTTACTCCTTGCCCTGGCCCTCTCCCCAGCATTGCCAGCAGCTGAGGCAGCTCGAATTCCGCATCGAGGTTAGCCATTTATGTAATATATTTGTGCAATTATTATTATTTGACAAAGTGTATATGAATATACGGTACGTATAATCTTATTCATTAATTCATATGGTTGATGTGTGTAGAGCTGCTTCAAGTATGTGTTACTTGTGTGTGCTGTACTCCACCACCACCGGGAAAGTGCTGCGCCAAGTGTTGCGCCAGTCCTGTGGTTGAGCAATCTCAAAATGGCTCTCCATGAGATCCACCCACAAAGATATTATTAGATGGTGCTGTCCTGAAGCTGGTCAGAATGATCTTATGTATCTATCTATAACTATCATATGGTTTACGTTTATGTATGAATAACATGGATGTAATTTCCTCTGTTGGTGGTGTTATTGTTGTCAGTGATCTTTTACTCAATTTTATGTGTACTTTCGAATTTTGCAAGCGACCATTTCTGTGTATGGGTCATGATAGTTCGGGAATCCTTAGTCTTATTTACGGTATTAATTAAGATCCCGCAACACATATATTGTGTTTATTATTATATTTTAAAATTGTATAAATAATCATGAAATTCTAATAAAATAGATGGAAACTTGATTATATTCATATATAATTAATATATATTTTAATTATGAAATTTGTAAGATAAACTATTGAAATGAAAATGAGGCAGTAATATACTCATGCATCTTTCGGTTCTTTCATGGCATGCGTCGGATCAGAAAAATTCTAGATCACTTGGCTGCTACTGCTACTCTGCTCCTAGATCTTGATATTAGCCCAAACTCGAATGAAAACATTAAAGAAGCTGGCTAATCAGTACCTCTCTTCAAATATTAATAATTTTATTTGTTAAAATAAACTTTATTCATAATATTTATTTTCTTCTTTGTTTAATATAATTTTATACTATTTTCAATATTAAATATAATTAATTCATATAATTTTAAAAAAATTTAAACAAATAATTATGAATTTCCAATTAAATGGATGAAAATTTGGTTATATTTTGTAATTAACGCAATTTTAGTGATGGCAACAATAATAAAACATTATATTTAATTCCTGAAAAAAAACATTATATCTAAAAATTCGAAAAAAAACACTATTAAAATGGGAATTAACTGAATTTTTGGGGTGAAAAATTCGGGCTGCTAATATCAATCGTTAACTAAATCGATCGTTAACGGTCGAATTCAATTCTTTTCGATCGTATTTTTAAGCCGCCTAACTTCAACCGGTCTTCACTGATGCTATACGGTCGGAAATAAATTTTTTTGATTATACGGTCGAAAATATTTTCCCCCCGTCGTATTCTAGCAACGGAAAATAGATGTTTTCCTGGAGGGAGCAACTGTATAAACCCATGACCCAATTCCCAACAAACAACAATATGAGCAAACCCGAACGATAATAGAATGCTTAGAGCATCTCCAACCATGAAGACCCCTTAGCTAAAAGGTGATTTGTCATGCCAAAAATAAAAAATTTAGCCAACCATTTCAAAACTTCACACTCCAACCATAGTGACCTGTTGTCTATAAATTTGGCCAACCTCCTATGGATGGCTAAATTTGTCGAACCTCTACAGGTCTGTAAGAAATCTGTAGGAAGATTGCACATCATTTATTACCATATTGAACTGATATATTCTATTTTAACAATTTGAAATGTTAATAACATACTATTTTTAAATTATAGCCAACCAATATAGCCAATACCATTGAAGCGAAATGTCTTACAGGTTCAGTAAATTTTACATAACGTCTTACAGGTCCAATTTAGCCAACGATTATAGCCAACACCGTTGGAGATGCTCTTATGGCGCAGGCGTTATATGAAATTAATTAACTGAAATATACAACTTTTGCTCAAAAAAAAAAACTGAAATATATAACTATTTTTATAAACTTCTAAAATTCTGAAAATTATATTCTAAAAAAATTATAAATACTTATAATGTGAAAAAATCGAATGACAATAGAATGCTTGTGTAGGCGTTATGGTGGACTAAGAGCAAGGTTACCTAAACATGTTCCTAAACTCAATGTACTAAAAGAAAAAAGTACTCCAACACTCTCGCAGTGGTTACTTAAATTACTAACACAACATCAAATCTCCTAGGTATTACCTATTTTATAAGTAATCTCTAGTCATTACCTATTTAATATTTATAAATAAAATAATTATATATCTCTCTTTCTTTTTCTTTGTCTCTTCTCTCCTTTTCTCCTTTTCTCCTTTTCTCTCTCAAATTTATTATTAAAATAATTTTAGGAGAACAAATATATGGATTACTATTGGAGTTGACACTAAAAATAGATTACCAAAATCATTAAGACACATTAGCACTCATTATTTTATAATCCCTCTGTTTTTTTATACGACACTTTTGACTTGGACACGTAATTTTAGGTGGGTTGACCGGATAGTAAAAATAATTATTTTTGATTGATTTTTTTTGTGAATTAAAATTTTGATTGCATATTTTTATTCAGAAAAAGAAAAATTCAAAAATAATGTTTTTAACTATCCGGTCAAAGCACTTAAAAGTGTGTGCTAAAAAATCAAACGTCATATATTCTGAGAGCTCTAAGGGGCGGATCCAGCCTTCGCATCTCACCCGGGCTGAAAGCCTGAAACACTTAGGCTGTGTTCACTTGGAGGGAATGAAATGAGGTGAGAATGGAAAGAAATATATACTCGTGGTTAGGTGAAGATTGAGGAAATGTTTATAATTTTCATTTCTTTTTTCACTCCATTCCAAGCTATTTAAACTAAAATTCGAACCCACATTTTTTGAAAGGAACGCTCCATTCCAGCTCTTCATTATTTTTCCTCATATCCTCATTATAAAAAAATTAGACTCCATGTTCATCAACTATTTCACTTATACCAATTTTTTTTCTCCGTAAAATTTGTTTATAATTTTTATTCCATTCATTTCCATTCCATTCTCACCAAGTGAACGCAACCTTATAATCTTGAAGGTATACAGTGGAGGTGAAGAGGGGGAAAAAATGATATATGGTACTGACAGTGACATGGAAATATGGATATTATTCTTTTAACCTCCTGCAGGGACTATCGAGCTGGTAAATTCATGTCAAATCAATTTTTTTGACTTTATATATATATACTCATTTACATATAAAAAAAATATAAAATTTAAGAATCTCAAATATTGGAGGTAGCCTGAATAACATTTGTTTGTCACTAATACAATAAAAATTAATTTTGTATGATCAGCTACATAGACTAAATCATTTTATTTTATTTATTTTAAACTATAACTAATAATTCATGTCAAAATCAAGATTATAAAAATTAATAATATGACTGCAAAAATAAAATATAAACGTAAGGTAATAACATATGGTAAACCTGAATATATTTTAGTAACAATTGTTTTGACATAGTTAGATTAAGGGATTAAATTATTATATAAAATAATAAAAGTAGCTATATATTAAAAAAATAAAGCTATATTTATATAATTAGTTTAAACACGTCAAAAGGTCAAAAAGCAAGATTAAACCGCTTAGCTTATATAAACACCATGACCGACTGTTTGACCTAAACTAAACAAATTTATATTTAAAATACAAAATTACATGAATAAAGAGTAATGCTACATGCACATAAACGGATACAAAAATTTTATACAGAATGATGTGGCAGCGCCACCTCTACATAACATTAATTACTTTTGTCTGCCACTATACCTAATACACCTACTTTCTTTTTTATTTTCTCATCTAAATATTGAAATCGATTTGATTTTTGAGTTCACTTATAAAATATTATTTTTACTTTTTACTTTTCTTGCTCTTTTCACTTTTTCTATTATTTATATCCTTATATATTTAATACTTGTACAATTTTTATATTATTTATTTTTCACTAGTATTTTTTACTTTTTACATTTAGTACTTGTATAATTTTTATGTTTAACTCTTTATATCAACTTATCAAGTGAAAACTTGAAACTATTTGATATTTACTTCACTTACAAAAAATTAAATTTTTATACTTCTTATTTTTATTCTATTATCTAAAAATTGAAACTATTTGATGTTTAGTTCACTGAAAAAAATTTGTTTTTCTCTTGGCAAAAAAAAAAAAATAGTTTTTCTACTTCTTACACTTTTCACTTTTTTATTATTTTTATCTTTCTTATTTTTTGTTATTTTTTAAAATGTGATACTAGTTTTAACTTTTTAAGTCTAATTTTTTATATCAAATTCTCAAAAAAATAATTTTTTACCCGTATCGATCACTATATTTGTATATCTGTTTTTTATTTTCATTTTGTTATCCAAAGATTGAAATTGATTCGACGTTTAGTTCACTTGTGAAAAAAATATTTTTGTACTTTCAACTTCTTATACTTCTCACATTTTTATTATTTATATTTTTTCTTATATTATTTATTTTTACTTGTAATACTAGTTAGCATCACTTATCTAGTAATGATGATAATTAAAAAAGATACAAATAATAGAAAAAGTGAAAAGTGTAAGAAGTTAAATCACAAAAATAATTTTTTTCTAAGTGAACAAAATGTCAAATCATTTTCAGTTTTTGGATAACAAAGCGAAAATAAAAGATACAAATATAGTAGCCGACAAGAGTAATTTTTTTTGAGAATTTGATATAAAAAATTAGCATAAAAAGTTATAACTAATATTGCATGTAATAAAAAAAGTGAAAAGTGTAAGAAGTTGAAAAAATAAGAATAATTTTTTTGTCAGTGAACTAAACATCAAATAGTTTCAAGTTTTCTCCTAGAAATTGATATAAAAAATTAGATATAAAAGTTATATAAGAATTAAATGTAAAAGGTAAATAATATAAATGAAAAATAAATAATATAAAAAGCTATACAAGTATTAAATATAAAAAGATATGAATAATAAAAAAATGAAAAAAATAAATATTAAAACTAATATTTTATAGGTGAACTGGGATACCAAGTCAATCTGAATATCTATATCACATATCTATATAACACAATGAAAAAGAAAGTAGGTGTATAGGTATAGTGGCAGACAAGAGTAATTAATGTTATGCAGAGGTGGCGCTGTCAGATCATTCTGTATAAAATTTCTGTATCCGTTTATGTGCACGTAGCATTACTCCATGAATAAAACCGAAATAGGGTTACAATTCATAAAAGTGAACAGCAACTCTGGCTAATTAATAAAGTTCCAGACCCAAAACTGAGAAAAGTGTTGGGCTTTTTAAAATTTTAGACCGGCTAAAGATAAGTAAACTTTCGTCGAGGCTGGTAAAATTTTTTGTATCATAAAACTCACCCGGGCTTTAGCCCACCGGAGCCCATACATAGATCCGCGCCTCTACTCTATGATCATAATTATGTTAATGTCATTCACAGTTTTCTAATGTTGTAGATAAATATCCATTTCAGCTAAAATCTAGCTATATACTCTAATTATTAAATTTCCAGCTAGGTAGAAGCTATATTGTACGTCGAATTAAGCAAAATAAGAAGATTACGACTAACTTGTCACATAATTAATTTTTGTTTAACAAATAAACACTTGTTTTTTTTTTTATTACAACCAATAGTCACACTCACACAAAACCATCAACTGCACTTGACACAGTTGACACCAGAGAATGAAGATATATTTGCAATTAATACAAAATTCCTTTATTTAAGATTACTCATGTGCAAGTCAGTATCAATTAAGCTAGCTAGAAGTCCAAGAAGAAGCATGAGCCGTTTGCCTGTCAAGTGTCAAGGACAGACGCAACAAGCACACTTTCGGGATGGCGCAGGTTCGCAACATATACAATTGGTGCACACAAGTCTCTTCTTATTGGTTTCTGCATTTCAACAACAAACAAAAACTAAACTTTAAGTCGTTTCCAAGAAGTATAAGGAGCAGAATTCGTTTCTACTTGAAATATTATAAACCTCAGGAACATTATTATTGTGGTCGCATATATCACATATTCTAATTATCGGTGGATTTTTAAGTTTAGATGATGCACGGCTTCCGACCTTATCTTGATAATTTCGATGATCAGGATTTTGCTAAAAACTTGACCCGATCCAATATGAGGGGGTCTGTTCCATCTTAACTTGTGCTTGCCCAACACTTAATTCTAATTTACACATTACTTTTAGCTTGAATTAGCACGAACGAATACATATAACGGGTTCAAATATTATAAAATATTGTGTGTTGAAGAAGAAGAAAGTTAAGTAACCTGGAACACGGAATCGAGCAGCTTGAGATGGTACCACCAGGGCTGGTGACAGCAGAATTGCCAAGACAAACAAGGTGAGAAGAACGGAGCTTGAATAGCTGGTAGAATTTGTCATTGCTTAGAACTGACAATATATTTGTGTCGCTCAAATATATGCTTAATGTCAAAGGACAAGTGTAAATATATAGGGGTCGGATGTGAGCTGATTCTATACCGCGTTTTATTTGAAAATTTTGTTTGAATTTTAGAAATTAACATGCTAGTAATCTGGGGAAAGAATTAAAGAACATGAGAAGATATCAAATTAAATTTATTCTTTTTTGACCCAGCTACATCCAAGTCTATACGTTTGTTATATTTTTTATTCAACAAAATGGAAAGTCACTTTACTTGATTCATGTTGCCATTATATGCATCAAGGTAAGTTAAAGTTAATTAAAAAAACCCAGTGGCATGACTTAGTAATAAATTTGTTAGTTTAATGTTATGTGGACCTGGATTATTCAAATTTGTAAGAAGAATTCTCTTAATCAAAAAATATAGAGAGAAAAGGGCAGGTTGGCCGCAAACCACTTAGACAATAAATGATGACTAAGAGCAAATCCAAGAGTGTCCTAGTTGATGCTCCAAATATAATATAAAATATTATGTCATAGTAATTTAGGACATACTTTACCAACTTGAACTCCAACAATGTGCCTTATTCTCACACTATGTTTAATATTTTATTATTAAAGACTCGCTTTCATCATTTAAGCATAATATAAAAGTAGAGAGAGAAAGAGAGTGTGATGAGAATTTATAATAAAATATTGAATAAGGCAAGGTGAGATGTGCCCCAAAAATAAGGCTTGGGAAGGTTGTCTAGTGATATAAGAGCAAGTCCAAGAGATGCCCTAAACAATGTCCTAAGTCATAATTTAAGGCATTTGATGAAAAATGTTGATCCAACAATGTCCTAGTGATGCCTTATATCACTAGGACAACCTCTTCAAGCCTTATTAATAGGGCACCTCTCTTCTTGCCCTATCCTATATTTTATAATAAATTATTATATCTACTCTTTTTCTCTCTCTACTTTATATTGTGTTTTAATGATGAAAGAGCATCTCTAATAATAAAATATTAAACATATATTAAAAATAAGGCACATTGTTGGAGTTGAACTTAAATAAACATGTCTTAAATCAGTAGGACATCATTTTTTAGATTATATTTGGGGCACCAACTAGGATACTGTTGGACTTGCTCTAAGGCAGGGACGAAGCTACGTAGGGGCCAGAAGGGGCCATGCCCCCCCCGGTTTCCGTAATACTATAATTTGTATTATATAATTTTGAAAAAAATTATATTTTCTCTTTATATTTATATAAATATAAAAATTTGCCCCCCCCCCCCAAAATATTTGTTCACTCTTAAGAGATAATTAACAATATAAGATGAAGTGTTTAATTTTTAGATTTCTCTAATTTATGTATTATACCAAATTTATAAATAAAAATAAACAAATATATATATATATATATATATATAATTATACTATTTAAGAAAAAGATTTATGTGATAAAGGTAAACGTCAATATAATTCTTTTACAAAAATAAGAATTTTTGGTGGAGGATTTTCTTATCCTGAGAAACTTATACCCCACTTATTCATTTTCGTAGAATAAAGTTAGTCTTTGTGCATTATCAATTTTTTAATTAATATTAATATTTTTCTACTCATCGTCAATTCAAATTTCATCATCCAGGTAATATTTTTACTTGTTTAACCTATAGTTTGTCATCTTGTAAATAAGTATAATATTTTTTTTTAAGGTTAATAAGTATAATATTTAGTTTTTGAGATATTGTAAAATTTTTACTTACTCTTGTTTAAAATATAATATCATTTTTTTTGAAGTACAATTTCATTTAATGTGTGTTACTTGCTAATTAAAGATTATCGTATAATTTAGAGTTATTATGATGAGTTTCCTGATATTTTATACTCTTATATATCTAAAGACAAATAGCTAAATATTTTAATTGACACAATTATATATTTGATTTCCTGGTTTAAAAGAAGGCAAGGTTCTACTATAATTTTTTTACTAGTATTTTTGTATTTATTTTATATTGAATATTTTACTGTGTTGACCAAAAATTTCATTGTGTTGAAGAAAATTTTTTGGCCCCCCTTATAGATGTTTGCTGGCTTCGTCCCTGCTCTAAGGCATCACTTGAACATTGTGGATCAAGTTTTTTGGTCAATTGCCCTAAATTATAACTTAGACATGATATAAGGTATCTCTTGGACTTGCTCTAAAGTATTCGAATGGAAAAACTAACTTAAAAGACACTACATAAACTATGCACTGGTGGAACTATTCATAAGACCAGAGCAAATATACAATCAGCTAGCTGAAGTCATTTCGAAATATAGAGAATGGCTATAGATTCGGGTCTTAGATCAACGTTGTTGCCACTTTTCCTCCTCGCCATGGTCCTCTCTCCAGCATTGCCAGCTGAGGCAGCTCGACTCCCTCATCGAGGTTAGCCATTCATGTGTACATTTAATATTATCTGATATATATTTGGGGTACGTATTTCTATTGAATGATATATGTTTGATGTGTGTAGAGCTGCTTGGAGGAGGAGCACTATGTGTTGCTTGTGTATGCTGTACTCGACCACCACCAGGAAAGTGCTGTGCCAAGTGTTGCGCCTCTCCTATAGTTGATCAATCTCGAACTGCTTCTCCATGAGATTCATCGATAAATATATGATCAAATAGTGATGTTCTGAAGCTGGTCAATGAATGATCTTACATGTCTAAAACTATCTTATGGTTCATGTATTAATAATATGGATGTAAATTCCTCTGTTGTGGGTGTTGCTGTTTTCTCACTACTGTTATCAGTTTGAAGTTTGGAAAATTATTCATTTGGTTGTTTGATGGTGAGCTTCCCATCTCTGCACGTGCTTATGTTAACTTCTTTTTCTTCTAATATAATTATTCTTTATCTTCTGAATTTTTCAACCATTCATTTCTTCGATATCGTTAAAATGTTACAATATATTAATAAAGTAATGTTGAAATATAACATAAGATTCATGTAGATATTTTTCTAACATCTTAAAATTTTAGATGAACTCATTGTCAACATTATGATATTAGGACTCTGATTTCACGGAGGTCTCAAGTTCGACTCTCCAACGGAGGTCTCAAGTTCGACTCTCCATCAATGAACTCACAATTTAATATGGACATGTCAAAAATGGATAACCACACGAGCAAACTCAAATGATAATGGCGATATATTTAATTTTGAATTTAAATTTGCCGCTAGATCTTCCGATCATGTGTTGATAGCTTACCATCTCAACTTGTGTTTATGTTATTCACCGCCTCATAAAAAAAATTCTGTTTCTGGTAAAAATCCATGTCTCTTCTTATATGTCGGAGCACAAAAGAAAAACACAGCTTAATCAAAGTATCAAACACAAAAAGGAGTTAAGTTATCCAAGTAAAACTTTAATTCTTTATTACAATTCCCAGTCACACAGACCAAAAAATGGTACACCCTATAATAATACAATCCCTTTATTTCATTTTAAGAACATAAGCAAACAGATGACAAAAAATTTAACTGATCCGATTATCACTATAAAATTGTTTTAGTATCAAGCTAGCTAGTTCCAAGTCCAAGAACCGTCAAGGACAAACGCAACAAGCACATTTTCGGGACGGGGCTGGTTCGCAACATATACAATTGATGCACACAAGCCTGTTCTCACCTGTTTCTGCATTTAAACAACAACGAAAGACCGAGTTATAGGCCAGATTTTTAACAAAGTATTTTGTGTTGTGTAAAGGGAGAAGTGAAGTAACCTGGAACACGAAATCGCGCAGCTTGGGATGGAACCACCAGGGCTGGTGACAGAAGAATTGCCAAGACAAATAAGGTGAGAAGAACGGAGCTGGAATTGCTGTTAGAACTTGTCATTGCTTAGAGCAACAATGTATTTAGTTGTCTCGCTCAAATGTGATTGCTTAATGACAAGACAAACGTGTATTTATAGGGATTCTAGGTGAGCTGATTTGTAGCGCGTTTTTTTTTGAAAAATTTGTGTGAATTAGGAAATTGACGTGGTAGTTTTGGGGAGTTTGGGAAAATTGGAGAACAGAATAATCAAATAAAATTAAATGAATTCTTATTTGACCCGAGTTATCAATGGTTTTAGAATTACTATTATTTATGGGGTATTGAATAAATTTTTGAAATACATTTGTAGATTTTCATATTTTATGTGTATTTGTATAATTTTAAAAAAATTATAATTATGAAAAACATAAAAAAATTTTAGAAAGAATGTCTCCGTAACTTTTGAAAGTTCTTTCCTAATTTGCTATATCCGTCCCTGATGGGTAAGTCATTTTATATATATTATCTAGCAAAATGAAAAGTCGTATTAATTAGTTTATGTTTTGATGTAGATTTGTTGGCGTTATATACATCAAGATAAGCTATAATTAATTAATTAAAATCAATGGCGTGACAGAGTGATAAGTTTCTGACCAGACTAATCCTCCGTTCGATTTATACATCATGTACTTAATTTAATGTTACGAGAGCCACGGTAATTCAAATTCTAATGGAGATTAATTCTCTTCAAAGATAAATAAACAAATATACAGAGAGTGATAGGTTGGTCGCAAACCACTCGAAAAGATTAATTATGAAAAGACAGAATATTTATGATGACTAAAATATTTGAACGCATGTTTACATAACAAATTCATCACTTTATCCCCTGTTTCCTTGTTTGTTGGAATTGAGTAGCAAATGTGATGCAACTTCGTGGCATCCACGGTTGAGTCAAATATTATGAAAAGAAATTGCATTGCAACTATCGAGTATTTTAAACCTTAAATTCTCGAATTGCAATTGCATCAGCGGTGTTGGTTTGATAAAGAGCTAGGAATAATTAAGTGGATTCGTACAGTATTGAATTGTTCCTGGTAGAGTGCAAGTACTCATTCAACCTTTGAGAAACCTAAGTCGTCGTTCTCAGTCCTTAGTCCTCTACACAAGAAGAATACTACAATTTTGATGGAAAATTCTGCATACAATGATATTGCAAGGAAAAGACTCTCTTTTACGCCCTGCTCCCGAATTATAATCAGGAAGGAAAGAAAGTCAGAATGAAGTAAAGTTATGTAATTTTCACTTCTGTTTGTGCTCCCGAATTTTTTAAAAGGGTGAAAGTAGATGCAAATATAGCATATTTTCACTCCAAAGGTTTCACTCCAAAAGTGGGATGTTGCTTTCACTTGCATTCACTTGCTTTCGGGAGCAGGGCCCTCAAGCTCATCTTGTTTTATGCTTGCTCAATAGTAGTATGTGTTGAAGCTAACTATTCAAGCATATACGAATAGGAAATTCATATATTCTGTCATTCTGCGTAAGTTCTCTGATATTTTTTTCCTGTGCTTATAATTTGGCAAGAAACATATGAAAAAAAGGAAAACAATAAAATCATTCTAACAGGAAAAAAAAAAAGACAAGTACTAAAAAACATAAACAACAGGTATTAAACTCACACCCACATTTGTTCTGATGCCAACATTACTAAAAAAAACATGAAATATAGAAATTACAAAGGAACCACAAGTACTCCTTCCATTATTGCGCTGATCCTGTTAACTAAACGAAGAACTGAGAAATTGCATCTCATTTTATTCAAGATTTCCCCAACTGAAAAGTAATCTTTCATGATCCAACCATTTAATACTTGTCTTTCACCACTTTAGCTTTGCAGGGAAGTACTGACAAAAAACAAGCATATATTATCAGAACTTGGTAAAATAAACAAACGCAGATCTTACATATGCTGATATGCTACACTGTAATTCTCTAGCTAAAATTTTACCTTCTCAATGAGTGAAAGATAGTAGGGTTTAACTTTCTCGACGTTAACTCTTTCTTTGCTTTTGCTGTACAGATCGTACTTGCTGTGAAATAAATAAACAAGATTAAGACATTAACCAGATTTATTAAGAAGTCGGTAAAGGCTTGTGTATTTATGTTCTTACTTGAACACTTGAAGCCACTTCAAATTCTCACAGTCTTCCTGGTTCATCAAGTGTTTATAAGCTCCTGCTCTGTGTAAAGCTGCAATATCGTATTGAAATAAGAAATTTAATTATTCCTCCATGGAATGAAAAAGATTCGACAATCACACTGATATAGGCAAAATAATCATCATTTTACCATAAAAAGAGTGATATCTGATAATAAAGAGACCAGCTGATGGCAAAGTAGTCCCATTCTCTTTTGCCACCTATAAACGTATAAAAAAAAACTAATTTTTCATGAAAGACATGGTTGTGCTATACAAAAAATACTTCCGCGGAAGAGGCTTAGAATTACCATATACATGTAGTCATCATGCCCCCATGACATCATCACATTGTTAAGTCCGCAACCTTCAGAATAAACCCCATACTTGGTATTATAAGCAGGGTTGTTGTTGTCTGGATTCTCCTTGAAGTACTGTTAACAAGGTTTGCCATGTTTTGCACATAATTTTCACAGAACTTGTATTGCCTTATTCGTAGATAAATAGAACTACCATTAAATTAGCAAATTGAAAAGCATAGTAAAAATTTGACCTTGTGATGAACAATTGATTCATCGAATGCACACCCAACTGGATATGTGTCACCTGGAATATGTATAGATCTTGGTCAAGAGATAGTAAGCACAAATGAACAGGGGCATGAAGATAAGTGTATTATAAGCGAAATTTTGTAAAGTGGTTAACACTTGCCTACAACAGCCCACTGAGGAAGCTCCCCAAAACTTGGATGCAGAAGAACCTTTCCAAGATCTAAAACAAAACCAAAAATACATAAGGTCTCGTGTACTGGTACGACTATAATCATGATCATAGGAATAAACATTTATATACCATGAACAAGGGCCGTAAGGTGCAACCAATCTTCATTGGGGTGATCTTTTCGGATAGCTTCAGCTGTCTGCAACAAATGTTCAATCTGAGGTTCTTCAAGGTCAGGATCGCTATCGTCGACAACATTGTTGAGAAGTTCACAGCATTCCCATATGCTCATTTCCACCTTGTCCAACTTCTCATACTCCGCTCTCATCCTTTTCACCTACAGACGATTTAGGATTGATCTATATTATTTTCTGAAATATCAAATTATATATCAAATTATCAACAATAAGGTTCACAGTCATGTTGCTTACATAATCATAAGTTTGGTTGATGTGATTGGTCCTGTAGAATTCCTCAACACCCTTTTGCCTGTGGCTTTCAGCATTATAATCCCTGTGGATAAAATTTTATATTATTATACATACTGAAGGATTATCTAATAGGAAATAGAAGCTCAAAACTATAATTCAAGAACTTATTAGACCAGATACCCTGTCTATTGGCGAGAAACAACAGGAATTGGAGAGGGATGATATAACATCCAAGCCGACAAGACATACATACCGAACCCAATAGTCCAACATATAAGTTTGATCGATTTTTTATACTTGTAATGGCCACAAATCTTTTTTTTAAAGGAGTACTAGACTACTACTCAAATTTGTGCTACAGATTTCATATAATACCAGCAAGTTTTGTAACTAATATTTGAAGATTTCTAGTCCTAAAAGATACTGTTGAAACTAAAGGTAGTCAATGATTTACAATTCTGCAACAAATGCATATAAATGACTACTAATCAATATATATTATTTCAAAAAACCAAACCTAAATTTGTTGCCAAAAGAATTGGTCTGCGGAACGAAAAATCCCCCATCCAATCCAATTTCCTTTTCAGCAGTGCTAATATGCCCCTCCTCCGCTCGACCTCCTGCTTCAACAACCAAATAACTAGCAACTAATTAGCAAAAAAAATGAAAAAAATTATTAAAAAAATATAACTGAGGCCAACATACATACTGTTGACGAGATATAAATCCGAATATAAACATGCAATTAGTAACAAATGTCTTATAATCTGATCTGGCTAAGGAACAAAATCATACTCTTAAACAATACCCAAGATCTAAATTATAAGTGTAACAACATGCACACCTTAAGTATTTCCGGTTCGATCAAATAACAATGAAATGATATTTTTGTAAATTGTAATGTAATCGAGAAAACAGGATAACTTACCGAATTGAGGTTGATCAATGATGATTGTCATTGTAGTTGGCGAGCTCAACAACGGAGAAGAGAGATTTTATTTTATTAATGAGATTTTATTTAAAATTATGTATTCTCTCCAGAGTCAGGGCGATTTAGGCGGCCGATTTCGAAATTCAAAATTTCAACCGTCCGATCGGAATTTTCAGGCGTTCAGAGATCGCAGGCAGCAGGAAGATGACAAGCTTGTTAAGAACTTCATATGGGCTCATAATCATCTGGTTGATAGGTCAACTTTGGCAGATCTTAACGTGGGGAATGAGATTGCGATCAAAGAAGCCCTGGAACAGATCCATTCACGAAGCCTGGAGAACCTCAGATTACCAACTCAAGGTAAGTACACTGAAGGTAAATCGTACCAAGAAGCCTTAAAAACCCCAAAGGGAGTCGGTGATGTTCATGGAAAGTTAGAAAGGGAAGAGGGTGAATGGCAGAAAGTAACTTACAGAAAGAAAGTTAGTCCAAGAAAGGGAGTAAATCGTGGAGACTTTTACACGATCTTCTTGAGAAATATTCCTGATGAGGCAACGGGTCGAGAAATATGGCAATTCTTTCGTGGATGTGGTAATATTTTGGATATAATTCTGCCGAGAAAAAGAGATAGAAATGGTAAAAGAATTGGCTTTGTTCGCACCGTTAGCGAGTTAGAGGCTGGAGCAATTATCAATAATGCCAAAATGAATAAAGGTCTAGGGGGAAGAATCAACATGTCAATAAATCAGTTTGAAAAGGCACAGCGTAAAGAGAAGCCTTTGGCAAGCAAAGTGGAAGAGAGAGTTCTTAATGAGAATGAGAAAGATGACAGCTTTCAGAAGAATGGGAATGATGACAACTTCCAGAAGAAAATGTTTGAATTTATAGAAGTAGAAATAGATGAAGAAGTGGAGAAGGCTTTAATGGAAAGCAAAATTGGATACTCTTGGTTTGATGAAGATGTTAGGGATATGCAGGAGAAATTTTGTGCCATGGGCCTTTCGAAGTACAGAGTGATCTCCCTCGCTAAAAAGAAGTTCCTAATTAGTAAAAATCATAAAGACAGTTGGGAAGAATTGGATAAAACAGATCTGTCAGTATGGTTCAGTGCTATCAGGAATTATGATGAATTTGATCATGTGGTCTCTAGGGTTACATGGCTGGAGTGTAGGGGATTACCTATGCCTGCATGGAGGGAGGAAAATTTGAAAGCTTTCACTGATAGATTGGGGAAATGGGCTAGTTGGTCATACCAAAGTGATAGCTTGGATAAATTTTTCAATCCACTAATTTGTATTGACACAAATAGTGCGGACAAGATAGCTGAAGAAATGGTCATTATGTATAAAGGAAATCAAAGGAAAATCAGCTTCATTGAAGTTTCAGAAGAAAGCTATTTGGTTGGGAAGGTATTACCAATGGAGTTCACAGAGGCCCAACCTCATAAGGAGCATATTGATGAGAGCTCAATAGGAGAAGGGGTGGTTAATGATAAGGATCGTAGCAGGAAGACTGCCACAGCTAATTCGAGTAAAAGCAAAAAGAAAAAGTGCAAAGATATAGTGGCAGTTTACCAAACAGAAAACAATAGTGAGTTCGAGGTGGATCGTAAATCATCCCCTGAGGTTGAGGTGTTTAATAATTTCAGGCATAAGGCTTCCAGTTCTGAAGTGTTGTCGGTTGGCTCCTTCCAACCTGAAGAGATACTCAAGTCTGAACATTGTGCAGCCAACTTGAATCATAGTTCTCAATCTACATTGTGCTCAGGAGTAGTAAGGAAGTTAAGGGTAAAGAGTAGAAGGGGAAGGCCCAAGAAACTGAAAGCACAACCAAGAAACCCTTTTGACATAGGGGTAAAGTTCAAAATCAAAAGATACAACAAGGCGTGTGGCAGAAATATTCAGAGGTCAAAAAGAAGGAATACTTTAGATAGCTGCCTCCAAGTTATTCCCAAACAAGCCATCGGTAGTTCGGTAAAAGAAGCTTTGGAAATCATATCCACGGCAGAGAATATGGGTCTTGCCATAATAGGGGATCGAGAGATGGTAATTCAGGAAATAGCTAGGAAGTTGGAAGTGGGTGAGTTATAAAGTTGTTTGTCTTAGTTCACTTAGTAGTTTGAGTTATCTAGTGTATTGATTGTTTTGGGAATATTAATATGGAGCACGTTAAGTTGTTGTCATGGAACATTAGAGGTTTGAATAATAGTGTAGCCAAGAGAAATCTTAGGGATTTAGTCAACAAGCACAAAGCAGAGGTGGTATGTTTACAGGAAACAAAAAAAGAACATTGGTCTGCCTTTGAGAGAGATAGAGTTCTAGACCTAGGGCAGTTTGGGATGGTGTATCAGTCGTCTAACGGGTTATCGGGTGGTCTAGTTACATTCTGGAAGCTGGTTACATTCAAGTGTGTGGCATTGGCACAGGACACAAGCTGGATTTGGGTATCTTTGTTGGATGAGAGTAGTGGAGACAGACTTCATATTGTTAACGTCTACAGTCCCTTAATACTAGATCAAAAGAAGAAGTTATGGGATGCTCTAGAGGGAATAATAAGCTGCATACAGGATGAACCAGTTTGTTTTGCTGGAGATTTTAATTGCGTCAGATCCATTGAGGAAAGAATGAATTGTGCTTATCAAAGTAGGGACACAGAATTGTTTAATGATCGAGTCAAAGATTGCAATTTGATTGAATTGGATTTAATGAATGCCAAGTTCACGTGGTTTGGGGGAGAAGGAAAGAGAAGTAGATTAGACAGAGTTTTTGTGAACACCTGCTGGTTTCAAAAGGGTAATTGGCGTTTAACAGCACTAAACAAGAAGCATTCAGATCATAAGCCACTGATTCTCAATAGTACCATCGTGGTGAAGACCCCAAGGCCTTTTAAGATCTTTGATTGTCACCTTAATGAGAATCTCTTAGAAGAGCTAAAGCAAATGTTCAAGCATACACAAGGTTGGCAGGGCGTAAGTATACATCAAGTTCTCAAATCAGTAAAGAATCTCATCAAAGAAAGGACCTCAGGAGCCAAAAGTCAAATGGATTCCAAGATTGCAGCACTAGAGCAGTTTGTGAACAAATTAGAGGAGTCAGATAAGGACATTAATAAATATCATCAAGTCAATAAGCATCTTCATGAGCTATACAGAGTTCGGGACTCCATGCTAAGGCAAAAGGCTAGAGTGAATTGGATTGCACTTGGAGATGGGAATACTAGGTTCTTTCATCGTGTAATTCAAAAGAGGACAGCAAGAAACAACATCAACAAACTTCTATTTGAGGGAGTATGGCTTAGAAACTCAGAACAGATCAGGGAGGCGTTTCTATCCTATTATTCTTCATTCTTCAAACGCAACCATGTGGAAGTATTCGGTTTGGGCTCGGTGGAACTTCCAACTCTATCCGAAACGGCCAAAAAACAGTTAGTTGCAAGAGTCTCTATCCAAGAAGTTGAATATGCTCTAAATAATCTAGCAGATCTCAAAGCTCCTGGACCTGACGGTATGAATGTTAAGAGCATGAAGTTCTTATGGCCAATCATCAAAGACAAAATGTTTGCTTTCATAGACAATTTCTGCAGAACTTTCTACATGCCAGCAGGGGTTAATTCTTCATTCATTACCTTGATTCCGAAGGGTCCTAACCCTTCGGCCGTCAAAGATTTTAGGCCTATAAGTCTCATCAACTCTTCCATTAAAGTTTTGCTAAAAATTTTAGCTGCAAGATTAGCATCACAGATGGACAAATTGATAGATGATCATCAATCAGGATTCATAAAGGGCAGGCAAGCGGTTGACAGTATTTTGGTAGTTAAAGAGGTTGCTCATTCCATATTACGTAAAGGAGCCCGAGGACTCATCTTAAAGCTGGACTTTGAGAAAGCGTTCGACACAGTGAACTGGAAATTCCTGGAAAATACTCAAATTTCTATGAATTTTGATGCAAAGTGGTGCTCTTGGATAAAAGCAATTCTGGAATCGATTAGGACCTCTATCTTAGTTAACGGCAGTCCTTCTAAAGAATTCTCTCCAGCACGCGGGCTCAGGCAAGGTGACCCTGTTTCACCTTTATTGTTCAATCTTATAGGTGCTGTGTTAAGTTCATTGTTTAAAATAGCGGCGTCTAAAGGTATTTTTAAGGGCATCTCGCTTGGTTGCTGTCGGGAGAACATCACGCATTTGCAGTTTGCAGATGATACCATTGTTTTTCTAGACGGAACATTAGATTCAATAAAAGGAGCGAAGAGGGTGCTCCAATGCTTCCAACTCTTATCGGGTTTAAAAATAAATTATGAAAAGAGTGAGCTTTATTCCTCTAAATTTCTTTCTCCAGTTGCACATGAGGCTGCTGCAATATTTAAGTGCAAGGTAGGTTCTTGGCCCATGAAGTACTTAGGTGTACCAGTAGGTACCTCTGCAAGAAGGAAGGTTTTTTGGGAGCCACTAGTTAAAAAAGTGAGGAGTAAGCTAGCAAGGTGGAAGGCTGAATCATTAAATCAAGCAGGTAGGTTAACCTTGGTGAAATCAGTTTTGGATAGTATACCGATATATTGGATGAATCTACACATTTTGCCTGTTGCTGTGATTAATCTGTTAGAACAAATTAGAAGAAATTTTCTATGGGGTCATTACTCACAGTCAAATGAGCAAAGGAAGATACATCTTGCTTCCTGGGATCAAGTATGCAAGCCCAAGAATGCAGGTGGTCTTGGATTAGTGCCTTTAAAGATTAGGAACTTGGCTTTGTTGGGTAAGTGGTTCTTCAGATGGGCTAATGAAAGGAATAGGAGTTGGAACAAGTGGACAAGAGGCAAATATAATCTTTCTATCTCAGATAATCTGCACTCAATTCTCAGCTGCTCTGCTCTCTCAGATAGTTTGAAAGATTTTGGGGGGTTGTTAAACAGGGAGCATTTAAATAATTTACTAAAGCCCTCAAATTTCAAGTGGCAGGTAAGAAATGGGGCAAAGACACAGTTCTGGGAAGACACATGGTATGGTGATAAGCCCATCAAAGACATTTTCAGGAGGCTGTACAGTTTAACTACAATGAAGCATTCTTCCATATCGTCCTTTTTGGATCATTGGTATAAACAAGGACATGCAGGAGTAAACTTATGGTCCAGAAATTTGAGAGGTTGGGAAGAAGAGAAGGTATCAGAATTAGAAGATATTGTCAAGTCAGTACATCTGGAATTAGGGGATGATACTCTAGTATGGTCATGCACAGGGCAAAGTTATTCAGTTAACAAAGCTACCAGCTTGCTACAAAGTCAGGAGGTAACTTCTTGGAAATTTATTTGGAAAATAAAAGTGCCCCACAAAATCAAGATTTTCTTGTGGAAATTGCAATTAGGAATACTCCCTACAAGAATTTTGCTCAGTAACAGAGGTATGAATCTGCAAGAAGGTGTTTTTTGTCCTTTGTGTCAAAAATGCGAAGAATCATATCAGCATCTTATGTTTGAGTGTGCAATTTCCAAACAGCTTTGGTCAAATATTTTTACATGGTGGCAATTTGCTTCACCTACTAGTACAGTATTCACGTCGGATGTGTGCTGGAGTATAGCTAAAATGCTCCCTCAAAAAATTTTCAGAGAAGTCTGGAAAACAGTCATCAGTGCCTCATTGTGGTCAATATGGTTAATGAGGAACCAAATTGTTTTCAAGCGCATCAATTCTCTAGAAAAGTCCCTTTTATTGTATGTTAAAGACACAGCTTTTGTTTGGTGCCAAACGTATAAATTAGTTCATGAGAAAGCTAAGATTTGGTGGGGAACTAATCCTATGGGGGTGATTACAAATTCTGAAAGGATCTTATTTTCAGAAAGCATGCAGGATAATGCCGAGTTATTTGCTTATACAGATGGGTCTTGGAAGAAGCGCAATGGAGGCTGCTTGTCTGGCATGGGAGGGTATATTATGAATCGAAAAGAAGATGCACTTTTCTCCTTTGCAGGTCCTCTGCAGGCTAAAAGTTCTTTAGAAGCGGAGAGAGAGGCTTTTATTTATTTAATCAATTCGTTTGCAAAATCTTCATGGAAGCACACATCACTTCTGGTTTATTCAGACTGCATGGAGTTAATACAAAATATCTGGGATTTTCAGCTGCAAAATGAGGAAGGAAAGTGTTTTAATTTTCCACATTTTATTCGAAGGGATAATATCAGAATTCGGTATTTGGAGAGCCATTTAAATGGTAGGGCAGATAGATTAGCAAAATCTGGCGCCCTGAAACAAAATCTGGCCAGCCATTGGGCAAAAACTTCATGATTATGCTTGCCTTGGTTACCTCAAGCCCAGAGCTTGGATAGATTCCCCAACATAACTTTTCTTGGAAATCAACATCATCTTGCATGGCTATTGGTTAATCATCCTCTGGTTATATTAACTCATCCAATCTTTTGGCTATATAAACTCATATTCAGTTCTGGTTTTATCATCACAAAGCAAAAACTACACTGAAATAGCTATGGCAGAAGTTGAGCCGGTAGATGCAGGTTCGAGATGGAGAATGCCAAGAAGAGGAATGGTGAAGATCAACGTGCATGGGTGCTTCTTCGCAGAAGCTCTTCCAAATGGTAATGTAACAGGAATTGGGGTTGTTATTCGCAACAGTAGGGGAAAAATTCTTAGGATGATGTCTGGTTCGCTTGGCATCCGTAATCGGCGAGTCAATGAGTATCATGCCATGCTTGAAGGTTGCAAGCGAGCTTACGTGGATGATTGGGAGCATTACATTTTGGAATCTGATCATTTCGAGTCTTTCTGGGAGTGGCGTAACTCAGGTCTGGAAGGTGTGCATCCGGATCATGCATTCGTGGTCCAGCAGCTCAATCAAAGAAAAGATGACATTAACATTGAGTTGGAGGTTACTTTGTGTGACCATAATGCCAATGAACTTGCTGCTTATTTGGCAAACCATGGTGCACACAACTACAAAGTCATGGTGGTGATAGCTCAGCCGTTTGGGCGAGTGTTTGAATTGTGGAGTCTTGATATGGGGCTTGGCCCAGTGGATCAGCAATTCATGGCTGTTAATGAAGCAGACCTAGCTCCAGAGGTGGTTGATGGGGAAATGGATCAAGAAGATGATGTGGTTGGTGGGGTTGCTGCTGGTGCCGTAGCTTTGGCCAATGGAGGGGAGCATGAAGTTATCGAGATTCTGGATTGAGTTGTTTGTTTGAGAATCCTGGAAGAAGTTAAAGAATCAGATGTTAGGATATATATTGCATGGGTATTATGGTTAAAAGTACTTAGTTAAGAAGTATTTTGGTTAGTTCTGTCGCTAGTTGATCAGCTGTTTGTTTCTAGGTTTGAATGCTGTAATCAGTCTGCATATCTTGCGTAGATGTGCCATTTTGTTCCCCTATTATATATATATATGTTTCTGCTTGCTTTTCAAAAAAAAAAAAAATGAGAAACTAGATGATAAGACTAAGCAAAGAACAGATAACGATGGAGGCATATGTAAATGTGATACGTATTTATAGCTGCCGGCGAGTCCTTCCCTGAGATTTCACTGTTTTCATGTCCTTGCCTGAAATTCTCAACTATAATCCGCCACCTACGTGTTCTTTGTTTCAATATTATTTTTAAGGACATCTTTATTATTTTATTTATTTATGGTTCAATTTTCAAAATTGATCATGTGTTTCTTTTTCTTACTTTTAAATCAATCCTGGGACATAATAAACTTTTATGATCATTTTTGAAATCCGATTAATCTTTATAAATTTTTCTTAATTAAAGTATATTAAATAATTTATTAAATTAAAATATTATATTACTTTAATTATATTTAATTATGAACAACCAAAAAACTTGTGATATAGTAAATATATATTTGTTAATAAATAACTAATATAATAATACTACTTAAATATCTAATAATTTAATATTAAAATACATCCAATTTTCACTCCGATTAATTCCTGATTTTCAATTAATTCTGAATTGGTAACTCAACCGATTAGTTCCGACTCCCAATTTCTGCAACACTCGTTACAACGGATTTTTCCGAAGATAAATGAAATATTAAAAATTTATTTGTCAAATCTATCTACAGTTTTGAATAAGAAATTTAAATTAATCTTTGCCACAGTCCTCAACTGAAATTTCACCAGTTTCATGTCCTTCCCTGAAATTTCAACAAACTCTTGTCTCCATACGTGTTCTCTTCTTTCTATTTTAGTTCTTTCTTACGACTTTATTATCATTTATATTTATAATATTATCTAGATTTTGATTTTCGATAAAAAAGTTGTATTCAAATATTTTGCTGCGACGTTGAAAAAAATATTAAAAAATGAAATATAACAAATTAATTTCAATAAATCAAAACTTTCGGTCATCCTAAATTTATTAATATATCAAGGTTTAACCTATAAAACGGACACCTGTTTGTTTTAAAAAAATGAAACGGGCACCCTATTTGCATGTACTTGAAATTTTGACGGTAAGGATAAAAATCGAAAGTATGAATATATACGTGTCGTGTTGATTTTCGCTTTCCTACCTATTTTAATCTGCTGGTCTTATCCAACACGGTTGCATTTGGAGTTATCATTGTTCTCTCTGTCACTCTGTGTAAGCTGCATACTCATGTATTGCATCACCTGTAACGAGGCTCAGGGCAACAGTGGTGATCCAAATTTGGATTAGTACTATTCACTGATCCAAATTTGAGGCAGATTACTCCAAATTCTCCTCCAGCAGTGATCCAAATTTGGATCAGTGAATAGTACTGATCCAAATTTGGATCACCACTGTTCACTGATCCAAATTTGGATCACCTACTTTATTATAAAATAATGATTATTTCTATATCTTTCGTTTATCGGACTTAAAATTAATTTGTGATTATTAATATTTAATTAATAATAATGTTTTAGTAAAAACTTAGAATAATAGGAAAGCAAATTTCATTGAAACTAAAAAAAGAGTACATTACATGCATAAAATCGAAAGTACATAAAATGCATAAAATAAAATTACAATACCGGGAAATGACTAGAAAACAGTACGATAAATATAAATTTTGATTTTGTCGAACATATTATTTCTGTTTGCTCCGAGATAATCAAAATATTGTCCGTAACTATTCATATCATTTTGAGATCCTTGAGCTTCATCTTCATTTCCTTGATTTTGAGATATTTTGATCGATGTTAAAAAATAATTAAATAAATTAATTAAATATGATACAAGTAGTTAATAATGAATAAAAATTAAATTTAAGATTATATGGTTTATATAAAATTTATGTAATATAATATACAAAAAATAATTTGGATCAGAACTTGGATCACGCTGTTGGAGTTTGGTCAGAAATTTGGATCAGAATTTGGATCAGTTCGTGATCCAAATTTAGATTTTTGGATCACAACTGCTGGAGATGGCCTCGGTACTTATCATCGACGTATATATACAGCTAGACCAGCCGTCTACTTATACCGGCCGTAATAGACCAGCCGTTCGATAAGGCTGTCAGCACTTGCTTATTTATTTTTCAGTTTCTTGAATTTATAATGTGAACTTTTCTTTCAAGTTGAGATATACTCATATTTGTATATGAATTAAATCATAATGAAGTAGAATCCTTCTGAATTTATATCACCAGAAAAAATTATTTTGAAAGAGTTAATATTTTGAAAATCTAACATATAAATTTGATAATAGTTTCTAAATTGATGAATTCTTTTATAAGTACTAGCTTATAGCCCGTGCAAGGCACGGGAGCTTTTTAATTATTTATAAATTTTTTAAATATATTTTAAATGGTGTGAAGAAATTTAATTTATAAATAATAAATTAAAATTTTCAATAAAATAAAATTCAAAATTATAATTTGTTTGTAAGTTAGAACTGTGGTAAATACATCATCACAGTCATTAATGACTTCAAATAAACTATTGTAATGAAGCCATTCCTTTTCTCGTATGCACCCTGCCAAAATATTAAATTCTTTCTATCAAATTTTAATATATTTTGAGTGGAATACGTTATTGCCAACTCTTATTAGATTATATTTATAAATGTATTTTATATTAGAATTATTATAGTGTGATTTAAATAGATGGTTTAGCTGGTTAAAGAGAGGACATGTATCATCTTGGTCACAGGTTGGACTCCCAAAGGGTGGATTAGAGCATAGCGCTATTGCGTGAGCTCGTGGGTTTACCCAGTGCGCACCCGAATAATAGCGGCTGCGGGTTCCTAGGTTAAAAATAAAAATAAAAAAATATAATGTGATTTAAATATTTTTCAAAAAATTTATATGGTTCTAAATTAAAATTGATAAACATAATTTGTTTTTGAATTAAGAAAAAGAATCATAAACATGCAATAAGAAGGTAGAATCTATTTTGGATTAAGAAAAGGTTTTTGTATTTGCTAATCACATAAATCCAGCTTATTAATTTTAAAATATATTATAAAAAAATTGTGACGGTGAGATTTATATGATTCTACGAATAAAACTGGTAGGAAATATTTATTTGGGATTAAAAAAATCATATACACGTGAAAGACAGAATTTGTTTTAGATTCAGAAAAGGAATTATAAACATGCAAGGTGATATCAGTTGCCTTGTAGAGCAGAAGTTAATTTTCCAATCTAACGGTGGTTATTTGTTCAATATAAGATCCAACGGATGATAAGCTTTTGGACCAGAGGACCATGCGACCAAATTATCTCCCTTACGCTTATTATATATAAGTATATAATAACAAAAAAGAAATTAAAAAAAATGTCTAAAGATGAATTATATGAAAATATATTTTGAAAATATTATTTGCATGTGATTACAATTTTTAATTTAAGTGAAGAAATAGATGTTAGTCTATCTTTATCTTTGTTCATTTTCCTATTGTAGTTCAGACAAATCGTTATCTACTCATTAACTATAACTCCTTAAATAAAGGCTGGAATATAAAGTATCATTGCACTTGAACAAAAGGAGTGAACTGTTTTCAAGTTTATAAACTTTTTTTTTTGTCAGGAGTTTATAAACTTTTAAACATATCGGAGTTGCCAATTTTCAGTGGAAAACAGAACATTACTCTTTAGTCCTTCAATTCAAGGATCTTAGTTATTCTCTTCTAGCTCTATAATCTCCATCCCTTCATACTTCAGATTTTAAACTAGCTACAAAAATGTATGTATATATCATCATAGTGAAACTAATGGCATTATTTAAATTACTTCTACCAAATAAATTACTTAAGAGAAAAACATTTGAATGCCGACAGATTAAATCCAAAACCAAGAATAGTCGAAAATGAAAGTTGAACGCATCCTGAATACCTTGAGAGAACCTCTGGCAAATGAACCACGAGTCCACGAGTAAGGAGTAAAATTTATATTTGGGTTTGCAAGTTACAACAATTGGCATCAAACTGAACAGCTAACAATTCCCAGTTAGTACCCTTACGCCTAAACAATATTCCTCCTCCTAACCAGTACCATGGATGTGTTTAGGGTGCTGGAACAAGAGTCACATATATGTTTTAAAACTTCATCCTCTTAGATGGACCTTGGTCTAGGATGGGATCTACTGGAGGAAGTTGTGCTTGTGCTTCAGATGCATTTTCTCCCTCCGCACTCTTGGGAGGATTATATCCTTCAGGGAAAGGTGGTGGTGGTGGAGCTGGTGGCAGCTGCACAGGCAGGAAACAACAGATCAAGATTTATAGCTACGTTGTCTATAATTAAAAATAATAAGATGTTATCTATTTAAAATACTAAAATGAGATGTGATTCATGAAT
Organism: Daucus carota subsp. sativus; assembly: GCF_001625215.2. Classification (NCBI taxonomy): domain Eukaryota; kingdom Viridiplantae; phylum Streptophyta; class Magnoliopsida; order Apiales; family Apiaceae; genus Daucus; species Daucus carota. The sequence continues at coordinate 51,107,692 of NC_030382.2, forward strand.
CTGACACCTCTTCCAGTTAAACATCTCTGTAATTATATAAACTCCTGCTTATAAAAATGTGGAAAAATGAAGATAAACTTTAGAAATGCTTTTATTTTTATTAATTCTGCGCGAATTGGTTTTATCATGTATTTACTATAGGAGACAGGAAATTAGACCATTTGAAGTCCAATTTCAATATCAGGGGTTTATCCATTGAAATGTGGTTGTCTACACTATTCTATAAGCCTGTTTTGAGTCCGTAACGAGAAGCCTTGAGTAAAGACCTTCCACACGGGACTCCCCAGATCACTATGGCTGACTTTCGCACTTAATCACCCTAGTTATATTAGGTAGACGGGATATGTTTAATGTTTCTCATGGATTTGAATTCTTCATAGGCTACTATACTAATTATTAGCCTGTACGCTATACTCAAAAAAAATAAAAAAAGACAGAAAAGAACGAAAGAATAAAAGAAAGAAATCACAGGAACATGTGAAGTGATTTATGACAGATATTTAATTAAAATTCCCTAAAGGTCATTGCGAATAATTGTGTGCCATGAACTAGCACATGCAAAAAGAGATGACTAGATCTTTGTGGAAAGACTTGAAGGACGTTAAACCTAGATTCCTTTAACTTAATCTAATTTGTATAGTTTATATCATAGTAGTGGTTTGTAATTCATTTAACTCAAAACTTCATCTAATTTGAGTTAGGTCAACAGTAGGGCTTGGTTTCTAACCACTTACAAATAGCAAAAATAGTCTGATTCGAATATTTTTATGCCACATAAGATTATTGAATCGTAAAAGGAGAATGCGAGGACCAAATCAATTGACTATTAATGCAAGGGCATATATACTGGAATACAAGAAAATTGTCCAATCAGACATTACCTTACGCTGCAAGGATGCAAGAATATGATCTATTCGCTTGACTTCTTTCAAATCGATAGTTTCTTTAGGAGCCTTTGCTAAAAGAGTAGCACTCTCATTCTCAGTATCAACTAAACAAAAAAAAAAAAAATGTTATGACAAGGCAGTTAACATATACATATTACATTGTCTGTGAAAGGATAAAGATTATGAGCATATGGACAAGGATGCAAGTACTGTTAAACATCAATGATTAAAACTGAGAAATTTTTATAGAAAGCTTTCGCCCGTCATAATTAAAAATCATATAAGTATTTATCAACACTCGACAAAGAGTACAGAATATATGCCAAGATGCAGATATATGTATAAAGATTGAAATTACCTGGTTAATTACAGAGTATTTTAGTAGAGCAACAGTGAAGGTTAACATGATGCTCAACTTAATAATCATCTTAATTGCAAAAATGAGGTTATGCCTAACCATGTTGTGTAGTACAAGTTCTAATCATATACAACTATGGCAGAGTGCAATATTCGCACTCGGACAAGGTAAAGAAACACAATACAAAGACTAAACAGAAGATATGCAGTTGGTCGTTACTCTCTGATCCCTAAGCACTTGCAGATATTACATTACAAGCATGTATTGAAGTAATTATACCGTTCCTAGTGCCCTTTTTTGTTTTTCTATAAAAAAAATCATACAGAAGATATGTGAACAGGAAATGAAATAAGTTAGGATACCATATCCAATCTTCTCCAGCTTTGATGCTGCAGTTGTGAAAGCCTTTGATATATGATATAAAGCACGTCCCTGACATAAAGGCAAATAGCAATTTTACTATCATTCAATTGTCTGATATCCAGTCACTAATATTAATATAACAACTATAAAGCAACCCATATTTAAAATTATTGACGACGTACGATGAAAGATGTAGTATAGGCTTCACTAGTAAGAGGACTAACTTAATGGATAATGTTGTGTGATAGCTAAACACCAAGTAAATGTAAGTACTGCATTTAGTATCTGCAAAGAAACTTATCCAAACACTCTGCGGTGCAAAAACTAAACTACTCCCTCCGTCCCACTCATTTTAACCAAAATCAAAAACCCATCTTTTATTCTCTTAAATTAAATAAGCTCATAGTTACCAAAAAAAATGTATTGTTTTTGAAATACATTTAATAATTAGTACTTAATTTATTATATTAACTAAATGTGGACAATAGTTTTGTGACAAGCAGAATAGCTAATGAGGGCAAAATAAGTGGGGCGGAGAGAGAGAGTCTTATTCTACTACAAACTCCCTTATTTTACAAACTAAAAACCCGGCTGGGATATCAGTAAATTCTACAGCGAATATCACTAAATTCTACATCTCCCCCTCGACCTCAGCTACCACCACCTCTACCGACGCACGCCATCTCAACCTCCACCTTTGTCATACCTCCACCATCTCAAATCCACCTCTGCCATACCCCCACCTCCACCATCTCAACCCACACCTCCAGCCCATCTCCGCCATCTCAACCCCCGCCTTCTCTGCCGCCCCACCACCTCCATGCCCCCGCCCTTCCAAATCCACTATCTCCACCATCGTCATCACCACCAGGATCGATAACAAGCACAGATTTGGAGATTTTCACTAATTTCTGTAGATTTTCACCAATTTTTGCAACACAAATAACTAAATTCTAAAGTGAATATCACTAAATTTTATTAGTTTTTAGTTTTTATTTAAGGGTTGGTTTGTAGTTGATCACTAGCCTATATGTGTGAGCGCGCGCGCGCGTGGAAAAGCAAATAAGGCACCTGATTTGGAATTGAAAAGAAATTTTATCTATAAACATATACTCCCTCCGTCCCACCCAAATGTTAACAATCAAGTTGAGCACAAAGATTAAAAAAGGAGAAAAAGTAAGTAAAGTGGTGGGACCGATTGATGATTAATGTATAAAGTAAGTATAATGGAGAAAAGTAGTGGAAGTAGTTAATTTTTATATTATAAAATTCTACTATATTTAGTAAGTTTTGAAATATAAAGAATTAAAAGGGGCATGCCAAAAAGTAAAGTGTAAGGAACTGGTTGGACAGAACATAGGGAGTACTACATATTTTATAATAGTTATTTTCACGATGCTCAGTGGCGTCCAATCACCACTTATAAATAAATAAATATGGGATTATGGGACTGCCACCGAAATCGTTCTTCTCCAATAGTCCAATCAAAATATCGCACTTCTCTATTTATTCGAGCAACCAGCCCTGCTTTTGTTTTTGTTAAGTTTGACCATCTTAGACCTGTAAGTGGCCCCTTTTTCTTACAATATAATGCCATTAAATCCTTACTAAAATAAATTGAGGTGTGAAGGACCGCTTAGTGCCAAGTGAGGTTTCTTACTAAATCAGCATAAGTACGGGTAGTTTCAAATGCATATCGAGAATCAATACTTACTACTCGAGATGCGAAGACATTGCAAAGTTGCGGCGCTTGATATATTGAACCATCTAGTACATAATATGTCAGCATCGGCGTCACCTTATCAGGGCTGTCCCTTTTCTGCTTGCGGATGACAAAGAGGTGAGGTTCTGTTACTTCACTCAGTGCGTATTCAATTCCTGTCATTTTCCTATGGAACAAATTTGTTAACCATCATGTGAGCCGTGATATATTAAATATTTTCTTTACACAGCTACCGCAAATTTCAGTAACAATTACACAATCAAATGAGTTATTACTAAATCAACAATGATTTCTAAATTAATCATACATTATTATCATACAAAATAATTCAAGTCCACAACTGACCTCAATAAATTTCTAAACAATCCCACCCGCGTCTACAAGAGTCCCCCAAACATATAATAGTGTGAATATATACATGGATTTAATTATAAATAGATAAGTATAGCATTTCGTAGGCCAGTTCCCTACCTTGTTGCGTTGGTGAATCTAGAGCTGAAAACCTGAAGCCTAGTGCTAACAATGTCTGTGATCAGTAAAATTTTCAAAAGAAAACCTTAGCTTTGATAATCAACATATACTGCAGATGACCGTACACATATCACCAAGCAAATTGTGAACATTGATCCTTACAACAGGATCCCCATAAAAGAATATTGTTGATTATCCACATTCACTACTCCAAACTTCAGTTACAGAACTCACATCGATCTAAAGATTATGTATCAGCTTATACTATACATTCCTTAAAGCCTCTTTACAACACCTAACTAACTCATTAATCATTTGACAGCAGTTGCTAGAACTAGCAACAGCACTAATAAGCTTGACCAACAAAATCATATGAAGCTAACTCCAGCACAACTATACAAGTATAAATATAACTATAGTAACATACAGACAGGGGAGGGAGAGAGATTGAGAGAGAGAGAGCACTGACGAGAGATGGGAGTGATCAAGAGGATGAATGGACCGCATACGAATAGTTTCATTATTGCAAGTCCAATCGTAAAATGGAGAGAGAGCGAAGTAATCGAACACCAAATTTCGGTCCAGGGGGTATGTGTTTAGCCATAATTGATCCCTGAAGCAAATTCCGGTCATGTCTGTTCCCGGAGGGGCCGGAGTAGCTCGTGCGTTTCCGTCGAAATTAGGGTTCCCAGCGGCCGCGTTCGGCGGTAACAGTGGCGTCGACGCCATTGTTGCAACGCCGGAGTTTCTAAAATTACGGGGAAGAGATTAATAAATTAGGGTTTTGTTTTAGTCCCGGGACAATTTGAGCTTTTCAAAAGATTGGGGGAGAACGGAAATCAGGTGCGGGAAAAAATAATACTCCTGAATTATAATTTTAATAACCCGATCCTGATCTTAATATTACAATATGAAATTTTTGGATTTCATATTCGCCTGCACCCAGAAACCAATAATATATAAAATAAGATTTAAAAATAATTGTTTTATAAGACTTTTCTAAATATAAATTTAAGATTAATATTAAAAAAATTAATGAAATGAATTGTTTGACAAAGTCAAGTTTTGAAGAATTGAAATTACAATACATTTTTATATAAATATTTTAAAAAGTAATATAATTGGATTTTGAAAAGAGTGTGGAATAGCATGACATAACAATATACGATTATAATAAATAATAAATAATAATCATTAATTCATATCAAAACCGCGAAGAAGCTAACAATTTTAAATATGTATAAATTATTACTATCCTAACACAGTAACTATGAATAATGTAATTTAACAGGCATATATGATATTTACACGATAACATATGTTAGTTTTTTTTTGAATAAATAACATATTTTAGTTTCAAGAAACACATGTTAGTTAATTATCTTTCTTACATATATAGTCTTACTTTAATATAAATAATTAAAATATAAATAAGAATTAAAATTTTTAAATTGAATATGAAGGATTTTGGGACCAGAAACGGATCTAGACAATTGTTGTATGTCATAATTTTTTTTGAATGGACAATTTTATAATAATGAATTAAAGTTTGATTAAATCATATTAATTGTTTAATTATATTTTCTCTTATAAATTCAACTTTTATAATATCTCTTATATTGTAAACCAGTAGTATAATAATAAAACATTTTCATCATCTCCGTGTAAATATTTTTCTGATATTAATATATGATAATGTGTTTTTGATTAATTTTAGATAATAATTATCATATTTCATATTTATTCATGTGTAAAAAAAATTCATTATATATTATTTATTTTGTATAAGTTTGATGTTGACACAGATAATATTAGAGTAAGAAAAAAGTTAAGTGATTCGTGTTTGTGATTAGAGTAAGAAGACTTATGTGATGATCTGTATCTGTTTTCGAATATCATTGATATTGAAATTTTTAATAAAATAAAATATTAATCTCTGACATCTACTACCACAACCAAACCTGCACAAGTGCTCAGCAACAAAAAGATCGCTGATTCCATTTCATTTCTGATCCATCAATCCAATTACTCTAATATCATGTTGCATTTATGAAATGAAATCTTTCAGAACTCAAGACAATGCGAACTTCTTCATATCACAGAACAACAAGAAGGAGAGAGAAGACTGGAAAATACTTTTTTTCCTAACCGACTAATACGCACTAGAAATGAATCTATTTATAGCCTATAGCTAGCTCTGAGCTTCTAACAGAAATAATAGAAAATAACAGTCTTGCTGCCTATATGTCACTCTAGAAATTCTCTGGAATAGCCTCACTGCTATCTTCAACAGTAAAAATTCGTGGCTTGAGGAGTATACTTGCATGAATACTTGCTGGTCAAAAGCAAAAGATAAAAAGGAAGAATAAATGAAGCCGTATGAAGGTATATGGAGCACATGTGCTAAGGAATATTCATAGGCTTAATTTTCAAAATTTAGGAGATTTTCGAGGGGCACGCTCATAATTTGGATTGAATCAAGAAATCAGGACCACTGACTTCAATAGCTGCTACTAGAGAATATATGTCTCCACTTGCCTCGGTTAGCTCCCAACTCATAAATTAATCACACTTCTCAGATGATGTTGGCTTTTCTACCAATTCATGAAAAAAGTTTCTGGTTTTATAGACGTATTTTATTTTTATCTCTAAAGTTTAATCTTACTTGACAATCTAATGATAAAACTATTATTACCCCCAGCCAAATTCGATTCTCTCTCGTTTTGTCAGGTATCTGAGGAATGAGGATGCATACTCCTTCTGATGGTCGAATATACAAATTTTACTCAAAAATTGCATACAAAAGAGTGAAGTAATGATCTTTCTGGTATACCAAAACCAAGATTGTTACCTTCTTTTTCTTGATTAGTGATATCATTGCTATCTGCATGCATGCTTCTTGTTCTCAATATCGAAAGAACAAAAAAGAAAGTACTTTTAAATTCTGCGGGCACAAAGATATATACAGTGGGGCTCAAAATGAATCCATGATCACCATATAAAATAAGTCAATCGTATATGCAAAAAGGCCAAAATGTACTACAGTAGTAAACAATACATAATGATGAAGATATGATAAAGATACTTTATGTAATCACAAAGCAACAACTAATCTGACTTTCGAGTTGATTTCTGAATAAGATTTATGTTTGGGGAAAAAGAAACTTTTTAAAAGTAATTATTCACTTATGGCCCAGTGGATTTGGTTAAGGTTTTGGGAAGGAGAAATTATGGATGTTTTGCATGGGAAATGAGTGGTTGAATGGGAGTAGAGAATGCTGAGGAAAAGGGTAGAATTGAGCAGTGGTAATAGGACAATTCAGAAAATCAAATTTGTGGCCAAGTGATTCCAGTGTTTTAACTTGTGACCTGAGGAATTTTAAATAGTTTGCAGCCTCATCTAGCATTGAAGCTGTGTCCATCTTGTTTCCACCAGGAACCAGCCTTTGCAGAACTCTGATTTTCTCGCTTATTCTTTCCCTTCTTTGCCTCGCTGCAACTGTCTGTGGATCGCTCGATATCTTTACATTCTTTCTCTTTGGTTTCTCAGAAGCCTCTGGTTCTCCTATGTTCACTGGCCTAAAGACCGCGGCTCTGTAAATCATCTCCTTCATCTGTGCAATCGCTTCCAAGTCTGGCTCCTCATCGATATTTGATGAATCAACTGGCTGTTGAAAGTTGATGTGGGAGGAATTCTGGTGTTTCTCCAATCTTGGTTTCTTTAGTTTTGGTTGACTTTTGGATATCAGCCCAGAAAACTGATTAGTACTTTTTGTCGAACATTGAGAAATGGCATCATTTGTTTCACTGATAAGGCTGCTAGTGCTGCAGTATTTGGCTGTGATTTTTTCAGAGTCTGCAGATGGCATGGAACTGAGGTTCCATAACTTACTGCAATCGGAGAAAAGCATGGAAGGAATGTCATCATCTTCGACTGATGTATCCGTGTTGCTAGTGGTTGTGGTTTTCAAGCAATCAAGGGACTCAAAAGATGAAGTGTTTGTCGAAGCTGTCGCCTTGACATCAACATATTGCGGCCGATCAAACACTGGAAGACCTATATCAGCCATTAGGCCACTAAAAGGGTCCATGATCTGAGGTCCATTTGCTGAAGAAAAATATTCTGCATTTCTGGATGCTACTCCATAAGAACAAGACTTGGCCAGCAGTTTCTCAGCAGCTAATCTCAAGGCTTCTTGGCTCCGCATATAGTCAAAGCTTGCTACCTGTTGAACCACTTGCTCTGATTTCTGCTTCGAACTTGAACAGGTAAATTCATGTGATGACTCAACATTTGAACCACTAATGATATTAGCAAAGCTTTGGCCCATATGATCATTCAGCTGATTACTCCATGGAGATGCTACATCTGCTTCAGCTGGTGATGTGCATTCCCAACTCAAATTGTCCATGGAGTTCTAGTTTGTTTTCCTATGAAGAATAGATCACAACATAATTATGCACAATAAACGAGAAAAACAAATGTCACGAGCAGTGAAATAATGCTTACCAGATAACAAATCCAGTCAAACAATGGCTGCTAAAGGAGTGATTGATGGAAATATTGAACAGAACAGAAGAGTTGGATTATTGAGCTCTGGCTTCCGTCAAGTGGGATGCAATCCACTAGCTAGCAGCTTTAACAACCACAATATTGAGCTCAAATCATAGAAGGCAGCTGTGATCACTGATCATCATGAAACAGAAGCATTGATAACGTCAGTTCAGCAACTGAAAGTTGAGCTGTCTTTCATGTCATAATATCATATAATACCAACATCCCCAACAGTTGATAATTAAACCAGAACATGGAATCATAATCCTAGTATTTACTACTTACAGTGAGATAAGTACAGCATGCATAATGCACTTGTGTGTGTGTGTGTGAAGACTTTTAAAAGCTGGCATTATGGACTAACCTTGATATGTTGTTTGCTGAGACTTGAAGGATTTTTGATACACTTGACAAGAGTGAACAGATTTGGAGGCAAGATCTAAATTATTATATCGAATGTATTGGGAAAGAGATGAATTTATAGGCATTCACTAGTATTTATGCCCATGTACCTTAACATTGATGTGGGCATGTGCAGTACACGTATGTATATGTAACAAAAATAGTTACTATAACGCGGTTATGAACTGTTTGAAAAGGAATATATGCAGGCAATACTAGTGCAAAATGGTTTCTCGAGTTCACTTGGATGGAATGAAATGGAGGTATTCTAAATTGGGGGTAATTGAAGAAAACATTTATATATTTTCTTTCCAAATTTAGACTAACTCATATTTAGAATGGCCGGGGGTCACAGGACGAACCCGAGTCTCTCGCAAACCTTAACTCATATCATGTTAAGTGACCGATTCCCCCAAAATCTTAAGGTGTTTAGAGGAGGGCTTACCATGATCATATAATATTTTAATACCCTTAGCATCTCCAATAGTCTCTTAACCCACTCTTAAATATAATATAAATTATAAGCTCTTAGTGATTTAAAGTGGGTTCAACTCCAACAATACTCCTTATGTTCACTCCTTACTTTGTTTAATAATATAAAAAGTAAGTCATGTGCATAAAAGTACAAAAGAAAGTGGAAGGAGAGAGAGTGTATGCTTACAAGTTTATTATAAAATATTAGTTAAGAGTTACTAGTAGCTCTTAAAAGTGAGGAGAGAGATGAAAAATTTAGTAGATTTAAGAGCAACTAAGAGCCTATTGGAGCAAGCAAAAGTATCATCCTCCTCAAATTTCAATCTAAGAGTCAATATAAAAAGGCTATTGGAGATGCTCTTATATTTAGTGGGTGTTTGGGAGTGAAGCTTCTGGGCTTAAAAGCCGAGAAGCTCACTTCCTCTTTTTTGTTGGCCGTTTGGCAAAAGAAATGAGGAGCACTTAACAAAAGAAAAAAGTCCCAGAAAAGAAGCTGCAAAACCCGACTTTTCTTAAGACTCAACTTCTTCTGCTTCTTTTGTTGGTGTTTCCTCCGGTCCGCTTGGCCTGCTTGCTTTATTTTTTTATTTATGTATAGCTGCCTACTTCATGATACATTCAAATAATAGGTGATCAAATGTAAAGAATTTTTTTTAAAATTTTTATCTTCGATTATATGAAAATATATTAATAATATATAATATAAATATTAATATTATATAATATAAATTTTATGGGAGACAAAGCAAATTAAAAACCAATTTTTTATATAATATAAAAATCAATCTAATATAATATTTTCATCAACTTTTCTTAATTTATATCGTAAATATCAAATAATTATATTACAAAACTACGAAACTATACCAACTTATAAGTTAAGTTATCCAAACACTTAAAAACTTATAAGTCGCGGTATCCAAACACTTATGTTAGCTTATAAGTCCAAACCAACTTCTCACTTCTAATCCACTTCTTCAATTTAAGCAATAAGTCACTTCTTTTAAGCCCAGCCAAACGCCCCCTTAATCTATTCGTGCAATGTGCAAAACGGGGAGCATGAGAAACATTGCAGATGCATATACAGATAATAATATCACTGCAAACAGTAATGTTTTATTTAATTATATAACCCTATTCATATTAAATTACCATTCGGGTGAAAAAAGCTGTGAAATTTATGCACAACCTGATAACTTTCAGAAAGCTGCAGTAGCTAGTTTCAAGTGACTAAACTCTAAAGTGAGCTCAAATTTAACGTAATATCAAAGGTCCAGATCTGTCTGTGTAATATGCAGATAGGTGGGTGACCATTTAAATATATGTAAATTATCACAAGGAAAACATCAAACTCCCAAGGGTATGTATCAGAGAATGGAGTTATGTCATTCGATATGGAGCAGCAAATAAAGATGGTGGCCAGCCGACTATGAACAACTCACCAAGAGGTCCCCGCATATCTATTCTGGTTCCCACACGTGAAATGAAGGTTCCAGTTGACAAGTGGCACAACTTGTATGGAACAAGAAGTCGCGAGATAACGATTTCCCACATGGGGGGAATTCTCAACTGCAGTTTCAGAGATCAAACGATTGCCTGAAACTGATAAAGGGGACCTCCTGCTGTGTCTTCTTCCTTCTGTTCCAAATTCATCTACACTAATCTCACCCCTTTGCGTTCTTGTGTCGAGACGATCAATTTCAGCATTGACTAGCCAAAAATTAAAGGATGATGCAAACGATAAATATTGAACATCTGGCATATTAATTTGGTATCATTCTAAATCCTGCATCATTTATCATCTAGTCAACTGCGAGGATTCTGTACCAGAGGGAAACCTTGATGGAACATATATAATAAGAAACTTCAAGCAACATTCAGAATTCAGATAACGAGAGGCATTTAAAAAAATGTGGGAAGGGCATGCCATGCCAGCACAGAAATGATGGCAGGCAATAAGTTACAAGCTTCAACAGGGATGGAAAGGTCCTGGCTTTCAGATGCATGAACAGTAGCACAGAGTTGTGTCGTATTCCATGTTATTAATTGGCCACGACACTAGAGGGTGAAAAAAACAGTTGGGATGCATGAACTTCTGACCATCTCTTCCAAAACGACTCGTCGTTTTCCCAAGCAAATTCTAGAACTAAAACTAGATGTGGTAATGACATTCTAATTTCTATCTCTTTGGCAACAATCCTATAATTTCAAAAATATGGCTCAACATGGTCTTGACAATGACTATTAAGGGTCCAATACACAAGCACCTTCAATTTGCAGTAGTTTTAGATCAATAACATTTAACTACTAAACAGAATTAGTTGATACCTACTTGTCCACTAGCATAATCAGTACTCACACACCTACTTGTGGGAAAAACAAATTGTCTGTCCTACATCCTAAGCAAAGTGGTTATATGTAGGGAAACTGCAATGGATGTTGCTGTAGGAACAAACAGCATTTAAGTTTTTTTACATATTGTTTAACCAACATTTTTTATAAATAGTTATGTTGGCAAAATGGGGGCTTCAACTTTGACAGCTATTGGAGAAGCAAGAACGCTTGAGCCCTACAAGCAGAACTGTTAGAACGTATTTATTCTTCCTCTTAAGATGGCTTCGGCTTTCCTTTCCTGACCTCTTTTCCAGGTCCTATAACGAAAACCTGTGTAGAAAAATGGTGCATGAACCCTAATCACTTAGAAATTTGGGCAAATTTTAGATATTTGTTTTTTAACCTTTTACCACACATGTAATTTTTGAATATTTCTTTTTATGAATAAAAATAGTGATGTAATATTAATATTTACAAAAAAAAATTAAAATAATAATCTTAACTATAAAATCAAATCACTTTAATATACGTGTCAAAAAAATTAAAAATTAATTGTTTAAATATGAATAGAGTATTTTCCATAATTTTAACCAGCCACATTAAAAATGTTTTACCTTGGACACTTTGTTGTATATATAAAAGAAATTACTTTAATTTGACCGTTGTGTTTCACTGCAATAAATCTAAAATCTTTTTATTATTATTATTATATTTTCGATCTAAGTTTTTGAGTTTCATAGAACTGGTTTCAACTTGGAATGCATGGAACAGCCTCCGAATATTAAATAATAAATTCAACGGGCCTAAATATCAGTGATCCATGAGAACTAAAACAAACATGACCCAGTTTAGAACTACTCGACCCAGCCCGTTACTCATTCACAAGAAATAAACTCATAAACTCATAAAAGACGCAAAAGCCCTAATTATCCTCGGTGGTTGTAGCTGAAGCAAATCTAACGAGAACGAAGAAGGAAGCGCAGCGCAGCCATGGGTAAGATCTCCTCTAATAATTCATATACTCAACACCGCTCACTTGTATCTATATTCAATCTCCAATCTTCAATTTCTATAAGTATAAAAATCAAAACCCTAACGAGTGTGTGTGTGTAACAGGAAAGGTACACGGATCGCTGGCACGTGCAGGGAAGGTGAGAGGGCAAACACCGAAAGTAGCTAAGCAAGACAAGAAGAAGAAACCACGAGGTCGCGCTCACAAGCGTATGCAGTACAATCGCCGTTTCGTCACCGCCGGTAACTATTTTCTCGCGGACTTGTTTTTTTGTTGCGTTTGAAAGTTTGTTGTTGTATTTTACATTATTGATTTTGATCAAGGCAGTTGTTAGGATTGAGTGAGAATATGTGTGTTGTGTTGATAAGCCGTATGTCGAGATCTGGAGAATGCGTTTTGCTGTTACGATTGTACTAGACAGTCTAGAGTTAGAGGTTATGATTCCGTTTGCAAAGGTCATAAACAAATAGGGAAAATTAAAATAATACTGCAATTGTATTATATAGTCACCAATAAAATACAGATTCCCAATTATTGGGTGTGGTGTTTGTGGCTCAATCAATGATGTGTGGTATATTAAGCCAAGACTTCCACGTATAGTGCTAAGAAGGCCTTTACCTACAAAAGTTTAGGTTGATTAAGATTATTAAAACAGAACATGTATATACTTAGAGCAAGTCCAACAGCTTCCCTGAATGAACTCATAAGCTTAAGTATAGGGAATGTGACATTAAATGTTGCTCGAACAGTGTCCTAGTGATTCCCTATATCACTAGGACATCCTCAAAATCACTAGTTATTTCCTATTTTTAGGTAACCACGATCCATCCCCTATTTCATTTTTCGGAATAAAAAATTCATTCTCATCCATTTTTACACTCTTGGTCCCCACTATTTTTATACTACTTATATTTTTTTGTCCCCACAATTTCCCCTTTCTAAGTTAAAATATATTATAATAAGGATGAGGAACGAATATAGGAATTGTTGTTGGAGTTGACATACAAATTAGTGATCCTAAATCACTAGGATCCTTTATTTTATAATATATAGGAATGCATTAGGACACTGTTGGACTTGCCCTTACTCCGCTTAATTTTCAGTATAAAAATACTTATGTTCGCATAAAGTTAAAGTAGAGTGAATTCTCATTTGCGAAATTGTCAAAAACCTTTTCTTAACAAGTAATGTAGAATATTTTGTGTGCCACTGGTAGGGTAGTACAATGTATATATCCAAGTGATGGAAACATATTGGGTTTGTTGGGAACCTCCCCCCTGCTTAAATCTTCCTTTTGTCAATATATATCTTCACAGGGTAGCTGTATTCATTCATTTCACAGGAGCGCCAGATGATTTCTGAATTAATATGTTTTCAGAATTAATATCTGTGTACAAAGTATGAAATAGTTTGTAGAGATATACAGTTGAGCTTGAACATAATAGGTATTTTGCAAGCCATGCAGTTTTTCAACGTCTTATTGTATATATGTGTTCTAGGAATGTGGTGATATTGTGTACAAGTTATTCAGCTGTAGGCATTTTTTGTAGTATGATCTTTTGAAACTGTCTTGTTTTACATTCTCAGCTATAGGCATTTTTTGTAGTATGATCTTTTGAAACTGTCTTGTTTTGCAAATTGTTATGGTTGCATTATTTAATTGATAAACTGAGCGCTGCTTTACAATATTGCAATGTACTGTCATGTATGATATGAATTGTACTCGAACTGTTGGAAAATCCTGTATCTTGTGTTAGTCGGTAAATACAAGAAAATACAATATATCCTTTTGATGTTGCATTTTTTTTGATATTACATTATCACCTACTCTAGGTTCTAATGCATGCAATAATTTTCTGTTTTGCAGTAGTTGGTTTTGGAAAGAAGAGAGGCCCCAATTCATCAGAGAAGTAAGCTCTGTAATGCCAGATATTATTGTGCAACCTTTTTAGTAGCTTAGTAAATGCACTTGAGACATTTGTTCGAGTCAAGGCAGGATGTATTTGCATTTTGGTGTATTATGAGCATTATATATGGCTCATTGAAGAATTTCTTCTATTGGATTATCTAAGATCTTGCTTACAGAGTAGCAAAATATAAGCTAGCAGTACTTATTGGTTTTATGACTTGAAGAATAGTGATTATGTTTTATTACTGCAAAAACAAATTCATGGCATTTAAAGTGCTGTGAAGATTTTGTAAGAATTTTATTTCGTTAGTTATTATAATAATATTTATAATATTAAAATGTATTTTTTTCTTTTGTCAAAAAAATGCGTGCAAACAGTTAACATAAGCAAATGAGAAGGATGGAGAGAGTATGATTAATGAAGCTCATGGTGAAACTATGATCATGCTTGAAGTAACCAAACTTACAGTATATGATTATATTGAAGTGACAAACTTATATAATTTATGTCATTATGTGTTCATGTTTGCATAGAAGTAGATAAAAGTCATTACTTAACAGTAATTACGACACGTAATAATTTATCACCGTAATTTCACAGCTTAAATACCCAAAAAAACAATAATATTGCCCGCAAGACGCTGGACACATAAGCCAAACACGGACATAGACCATCCCATTCTGTAGGTACGCGCGCGTCCAAGCACGCGCAAACTCTGTCTCCCTCTTCCCAAACGTCAAGCCATTCTTTCGGACGTTTCAATCTGGTGAAAATTCTTGCTACATGGAACACCAATTCATCAATGCATCTGCACACATACACAACATGCAAACAATGTATCAAACGGAAACAGTGATGTGATGGAATAAAATATAAGGTGACAGAGCCCGCTAATATTTCTCTCATCATACATTCATTTGTTTCCATTTCAACAAAACTTGTCCCGGTCAGATTTATCGCTGCTACAAAAGTGTGAACCCCATCAATTTATCTTTAGAACGCAAACACTTCTTACTATGCATTTTTTCCTCATTTCTGCATAAATGCCTCACATTTAATTCTTGTCCTTATACATTCTTTCATATCTTACTCTTTTACATCAGCTGCGGATCAGTGTCTTGAGGATTCTTAGCTTGTTTCGACACAGACCCACCTGTCCTATTTCACAGTCTCGATTTCTTGTGGTTGTCTGACTTTAAACACACACCGAGACACTATTGACAGATTTATCACTGTAATTTTTTTGAATGTGATAGCCTCCTGAAAATTTGTGAGTGAAGATGCAGACAAGATCGGTGGCAATGGAGGAAGGTAAAGAGCTTCCAATGCCATCAAGGACAATCCAGGCGAGGGTTCTGCCTTTGAAACTACTTTTATTTTTTTTGCTATTTCTTGGTGTAGGCATTGCCTTCATAATTATTAGCATGCTTATGAGCCGGCATTTTTATGTTGATAATGTTATCATCCCGGCAACAAGTAACAGAGTTCAGCCTTGCTTTCAAGAACCACTTAGTTTTAGGAGTTGGATTAAGCCACCGTCAACTGTGTGGCATACTATGAATGATTCTCAGCTCTTTTGGCGGGCTTCATTTGATCCTCAGATCACATCGTACCCTTTCAAGAGGGTCCCCAAAATTGCGTTTATGTTCTTGACAAGGGGACCATTGCCTATGGCTCGCCTGTGGGATAGGTATTTTAAGGGGCACGAAGAACATTATTCTGTTTATATACATGCGCTGCCTAGTTATGTTGAAGATTATCCTCCTTCTTCAGCTTTTTATCGGAGGCAAATTCCTAGTCAGGTATCGACTATCACTATATTTTCTCCTTTCTATACACAAGCTTGAATATGTTTTATACAATGGAGAGTAAATGAAGGCCACTCTCCTTCTTGGTTGTTTCTCTTTGCACAAATTTCTCTGTAGTTATTCAAACAGAAAATAGATTGTGATTTGTGGTTTACTCTGCAATCTAGACAACTATAAATGAGAGCCTGGTTGAATTTTGCAGAGAACTGAAATCAGGCACTATGTTGGGTTTTCAAAGAGCCATCTGGCTTGTTTCATATTCACTTGTCACTTTCTTGTTAGATATGATTGTCGTTGTAACTAATCTTGAATCCGACTTGTACGTAGGTTGCAGAGTGGGGAATGATGAGCATGTGTGATGCGGAGAGAAGACTCCTTGCCAATGCATTGCTTGATATATCAAATGAATGGTTCATTCTCCTGTCTGAGGCATGCATACCTCTTCAGAGCTTTCCCATTGCTTACCTCTACTTATCAATATCTCATACAAGTTATATGGGGTCATACGATGATCCTGGACCCTTTGGCAGAGGACGCTATAACGATAACATGGCACCGCTAGTCAACCTCAGTGATTGGCGTAAAGGGTCACAGTGGTTTGAAGTAAACAGAAAACTGGCAATTGACATTGTCAAGGACGACACTTATTACCCGATATTTGAGAAATTCTGCAGACCAGCGTGTTACGTGGATGAGCACTATTTTCAGACAATGCTGAGCATCCAGTCCCCTCATCTTTTGGCAAATAGAAGTTTAACATGGACTGATTGGTCTCGAGGCGGTGCTCATCCTGCCACATTTGGGGCAGCTGATATGGAAAAGAAATTTTTTAAGAATATTATTGAAAAACAGAAGTGCATGTTTCATAATCAGACATCCTCGGCTTGTTTTCTTTTTGCAAGAAAGTTTGCTCCAAGTGCATTAGATACATTACTAGCACATTCATTTGAATTTTTTGGGTATTGACAAGATCTCCGCATTCTGGATAATTACAGAGTCTTTTACTACACAATTGTATGATCTTACAATGTAATGTGACACTAGTGACTGGTATATGTAATTTGCAGTTGGAATAGTTTCTTGTGTTCAATACAGACACTTCTTCTCATGAGTTTCATGTTGTCTCTGTTATTTAAACCTCTATGAAATATCAGAGGTGTTTGGGGATTGCTACATACAGGTACCTTACAATTCTTCGTGATAATCGTCCTTCACCTGAGGATTTTCTGATTGGATTTCAAGAAGGTAACTAGCAGTTAGTGACGCTTGAAGTGCAGCACCAAATGGAAATGCATCCTCATTGATTTCAAAATAAGGTGAGTGTGGTGATGGGAACTTCCCTTTCGTTTCATTTTTCATTCCCAGGATATAATAGTAACCCGGTATAGCCTCTTGGTAAACTGAAAAATCCTCAGATCCCATCAATGGCTTCATGTCTTCCACATTAGAAATGCCGAGCAAGTCTCCTGCTACGTTCTGGAAGTGTTTGTGCAAGGCCTCATCATTTACAGTAGGAGGGCAAAAATCTTTTTCTAGAAAATTAACAGTTGCATTGCACCTCTGTACAGCTGCTTGTCCGATAATAACCTGGTAGGAATGAGAATAAATTGATCACAATTTTAGCATTTTTGAACTCAGCTGAAGTAATGTTTTTTTATTTCTTTTGTTATTGATCAATAATGTGTTAATCATCTTAAATCTCACAGCTGGAGCAATGTGCAGGACATTACCTCCTCAATTCGCTGCTTGAGGTGCGCAAATGTTTCCTTGGAGAATGTTCTGAAGGAGCCGCCAATGACTACAGAATCTGGAATAACGTTGAACGCACTGCCACCTTGAAATTTTGCAACTGTAACAACCTAAAGAGTGCGAGTTACATTCTGATTAATGAACCACTAGATTGTCAACCCTGAAAGGCTTATTAAGTGGCATTCAGATTTTAGGCTAGCACTTACAGCAACCTGAGCTCCTGGACTTAGACGAAGTGATAAGCCTACTGGTGTGCGTGTTTGTGTGTGTAGACAGAGAGAAGAGTTAAACCTGAGAGTCAAGAGGATCTGCTTCTCGTGAAACAAGGTGCTGTAAACTCACAATTATGTTTGAAGCTGCTAAAATGGGGTCAATTGAATGGTGCGGGATGGCAGCATGACCTCCCTTACCACTTATCACAGCTTCGAAAAAACCATTTGCAGCCAAAAGAGGACCAGACCTGGAAGACACCTTCCCTATAGGTAAATCAGAAGAAACATGCAGACCAAAGATGCCTTTGACATTCTCTAGAATCCCTGAATCCAAAATTTTCGATGCTCCTCCCCCTCCTTCCTCAGCAGGTTGAAAAACAAGAACAATTGTACCCTGCCAGCCAAGAGGGAAATTCCTCTCATTCAAGTTATTAAGCACCTTACCATAGGATATTTATATGCAGATAACTTCTTAAACTTTGAGCATCAACAAACCAACCATTAAAGATTGGCGATGTTCTTGAAGAATCCTTGCTGCACCAAGAAGCATTGCAACATGACCATCATGCCCACAAGCGTGCATCTTACCGCGAGTTTTGCTCTTGTGCTCCCATTCCACTAGTTCCTTTCAAGAATCAAGAAAACAAAAACCCTTCAGATACCATGCTTAATATCATATATTTGCATAAACAATGAGCACGCAAGCTACAACGTCATGACTATTAGTACTGCAACAGATAATTTAACAAACCTGCATGGGTAGTGCATCCATATCAGCCCTTAAAGCAACAAAAGGAGCTTCACCAGAGCCAATATATCCAACAATACCAGTAACAGCAACAGGATATCTGTACTTGATCCCCATTTTATCGAGTTCAGCTCTAATAAGCTTGCTGGTCTCAAACTCTTCATATCCCAGTTCTGGATTTTCATGTATTTTCCTTCTTATACTCACCATCCAATCAAATATTTCTGGGCTCTTAGCTATATCAAGAAATTCTTTAGAAATTTTAGAAGAATCTGAGTATATGGGTACTGAACAAAACACTGAAAGATTATAAATCAAGAAAGCTAATATTAATCTCAAGAAAACCATTTTTGCATCCCTGAAAAGGAAGACTGTAATGGGTTTGATTTGCAGAGTCAAGAACAGCAATTATTGTTTTCTTATACGGTGGGTAAATTTAAATTTAAATTTTAAAAATGTGGAATAAAGTGGGCATTTATAGATAGATAAATGGAGGGAGACACTTGCTTAACGTTTTTGACTAGCTTTCTTGATGTTTCTGTATAACCGACTCCAGTCTCCACGTGCTTAATTGATTTTGTAACGAGGCTTTTATGCTTCATGTGACTTTATTGAATGTGCAATGCTAGGTGACCCAAAAAAATTTTACCAAATTGTTTTACCAAATGACGTGGCGAACAAGTGGATGATTGTGATTGGGTGATTGGTGTATATACAAGGGAGCCTCATTATTATGGGAGAAAATGCGGCCAATCAGAATTTGACATGTCATTTGGGAAAAAAATTTGGGACAACTTTTTGGGGTCTCTAGCATTTTCCTTATTGAATTGCATTAAACAAAGACCATATTGAATGAGGTCTTGCATCTTCTTTCAGTGAATGCTCTTGTACAGTTTCTTGTATTATTAATCCTATCTTCTTCTGTTGAATAGATCCTAAATCCATTGGAACATTTCTCTAACATCTTAAAATTTTAAATAGACTTGTTCTCATATGGTATTAGGTTTTGATCCCCTCTTCAACCCAAAAAATAGGATTTTTTGAAATAAATCATAAGATTCACTTGGAACCTTCCTCTAACACCTTAACACCTTAAGTTTCTAGACTAACTGGTTCTCGTGCGTGCAACACATGTTCAAGCTTCTACATCAAGGTAGTTGTGCACCGAACGTATCAGTTAATTCTGTTTTGCAAATATCTTGATTACCGGTAGACTGGAATCATATTCTGTGACACTTTAAATCTTATCCTTGCAGCATCTGGTACCAAATTTCATCTATAGACCCAATATATTTAGCCACATAAGATGCACGCACATTCAAACATAGCAGCAATCTGCAGTAGTTTGCTCATCATCACATCTGTTCATCAATATTTGTGTTGCCTTTTGGTTAAGTTCTGATGGTACGAACTCTTATTGTTGCTCACTTGTATTTCCATTTCTACTAGTCACTCAGTTAAAATTCCAAAGCATTATAAATGTTACAGTTAAAAGGTTTTTAGATATTTGTTCTTGATCCTTTGTTTTTCGATTGGGAAGCATATTTTATAACACAATGATCTATACAGGAAGCTGGCGGGAAAGACCAGATTGTTAATAGAAAGAAGATAAGGTTTGTTGCTGGACCATGGGGAGGCAGTGGTGGCGCTAGCTGGGACGATGGGGTTTATAGCGGAGTGAGAGAAATCATACTCGTGTACGATACTTGCATCGATTCCATTCGTGTCATTTATGACAAACATGGAAAGATTGTCAAGGGAGAGAAACATGGAGGAGTTGGAGGCAGTAAGATGGCTGAGGTATTGCTTTTAAGTTTTTAGTTTCGTTTATATACCTTATTTGCGCATGATCTGAAATTCATGAATGAACTAATGTAGATTAAGCTGCAACTTCCTGATGAGTACTTGGTGGGTGTTAGTGGACACTACGGTCCAGTGATCAACAGTGGAACTCCGGTGATTACTAGCATCAGTTTTACCAGCAACAAGCGAACATTTGGACCATACGGAGTTGAATCAGGGACTCCGTTTGTCTTCTCATCAGACGGAGCAGAAAAAATTGTGGGTTTCAAGGGAAGGAGTGGGTGGTTTTTAGATGAAATAGGATTGTATCTGGCTCCTGCTAAAAGACCCTCAGGCCTCTATTACCGGGTTCAGCAGACTCTTAAAAACCTTGTTCACTAGCTTCTGCCTAAAAACTAGAAAACCAGTATGTTACGACGACTCACAGCTCCTATTACTCCGATTTGAACATATTACGTCTCTGGTTTACTTGTTCTGCTAGAGACTTTTCAATAAATTAAGTAGGAAAATACATTCAGGTGTGGCATCCATCATATATATTGTGAATTTCGTGATGAAATGAAGGTTTATTCTGCTAATCAACCATTATTGTTTATATCAGTTTTGAAATTATAAACAAATTAATATGCCCAGACAGTCATCAGGCTGGTAAGTAGCATCATTACTTCAGAGAAGTTAATTAATCTTTTTCGAATAAGACGTTACACCTACTTGGGAGTATTAGATCAATCAGCAAAGCACAAGATGATGATTTTGTAGCAGCAATGAATAGTCGTATAAGAGCATCTCCAACAAGAGGTTGTCAAAATAGCTGTCAACCTTATCAAATCATCATATATATTAAATATTTAATTTTCAATCGATTTTTTATCAACGTGGCAATAATCTACTCCAATAGTTAGCAATCTTTGAAAGTTGCTCCCCTAAATTAAATTGTAAGTGAGTCAATATTGGTAATATACACTTTTTGTACTTGTATATGTATTTTAATTATTTTGGGAATTTATCAAGTTCTGTCAATCTTGATAAGCAACCCCTTGACAACCATACAACCTCCTGATAGTCTCTATTGGAGATGTTCTAAACAACCAACTGCAGAAAAATTCGTGTACCAAGCTTAGTGGTGGATGTTGCATTGGAATTAGATGCTGCTTTCAACCGACCAGAATCTTATAGCATCTTTCCTAGTACAATAACAGAACTCAAATTAATCTTAACACGGCATATGTACAATCTTCTAATACTTGTGAATACCTGGAAAATAACATCGATGATGATGACCAATCAAACCAACTATATACCACTTTTGGCGTCTTTTCTGAGCATCTTGATGATCCATCACAAGCGGCGAGAGCTGCCAAAATGATCACTGACCTGTCTGGCATAAGTTACCACAGCTTTAGCCCATTTCTTGATCTGAATCTTGAGTTTCTTCGAGTCGAGGCGTTTTAAAGATTTGATCCCTGGCTCAATGGACACTTCCATGAAAGTGAAGCAATTGTCAGAACGTGCACGCTTCACACTTTCTTTGTGTTCAACATCTTCACTGTCCTCGCCATTAACTGAACCAGTTTCAGTTTTTGTTTGTGTTCTGCCTATGGAGCTTTCTTCCATTGAAACAGATTAAAATGGAGGATTCAAAAGCCCTTGAGCGAGTTGTATAATTTATAGTGAAAATATGTGCTGAAGTTTTCATCAACATTGTAGTATCGTTCGTGTACCAAACAAATACTCTTATCGAATTGACTTAGACTTTTCAGCATATTCTGTGGCCTCAAGTTTATTCCCTCCGTTTCAAAATACATGTCCACTCTAGAAAAAATATTTTCTTTCAAAATACTTGTTTATTTCAACTTTCAATGTAAAATTATATTTCCAAAATCAACTCTTCTCCACATATTTTAAATTTATATTTCCAAGATCAACCATACACCACATATTAGATTGAATTAATAACTTATTACACCTCTTTTTTCTCAAAATTTACATTTCTTAAACTATGTGATTTTTTTACATGATTGCTAAATGCAGTAAAATTTTACTTAGTGCAGTAATAAGAGATTACAATTATATCCTTCAGTTAATACTCTTTAAATTACTGTGCATGCTTAATATTTTGTGTACCGCATTCGATACACTCATTCATGGGCCATTTCTTTTCAGTTTATAATGCTTTTAACGAGATTGAGTCCAAAAATTTAGCTTACGAAAGCTTTGTTTTCTTCTGACGATTGGGAAAAAGGCTGATTTAATCATTTTCGTGAATTAACTGTGTTCATTCTTGACCAGTACAATATTTATTATAAAAATATTTATTATTATTATTTTGACATATTCTTCTATATTATATGTTTACTATAAATTTTTATTTTGTATGACATTAACATATAAGTTTACAAAAATTTAAAAGAGTCCTATATTCATAATTTAAATATTATAATATTTATTCAGGAATTTAGTACATATAATTTATAAAATCATATTATAACTAAAAGTTTATTATATATATAGTTGCAACAAAATTTTAATAATCAATAATTAAAGATCACTAATATAAATAAATAGAAATTAAAATTTATTTTCTTAATTATTTTATATATGATAATTATGATAAAACTTATAAATATATTTACAATACAAATTATTGACAATGGTTGAAATAATATCTATGGAGAAATATTATGAGTTTTTTTATCGAATGATATTATTCATTTTTCATTCAAATTATTAATTATTTTGTAATTTTGTCCATTCAAATATTTTTGTTCGAATTTTTCGATGAACTCTCATTTTAATTCCCAGGCACCTACATTTTATACGTCCATTTATTTAATGAATAATTTCATATAAATATCATAAATTTTAACGATTCTTATTTTGTATAGGTCATTAATTTCGAGTTAAATTATTTTGTATAGGCAAAACATTCACACTTTGGGACTCTCGTGCGATGATTGTGTGAACGTAGCAGTGCATTTAATGATATTTGACTGTCAACGCTGCATTTAATAATAGTCGAATTAGTGGAAGGTTAAAAATGTAACTCCTCATTACTGCACGAAGTAAAAATTTACTGCATTTAGCAACACCCTTTTTTTAAAATGGACCTGTAATTTAAAACGGAAAGAATATTAAATATCAAAAGTTAAGAGTTGTTTAATCAATCGATACGCTGAAAATTACATAGCAGCCGTAAGAATAACCGTGATAGTCGTACGTGTGCTTCAGTCAAAAAGGATCCGTCCTAGGAGTATATTTTAGGCAGAGGGCTTCAAGTAACTCCTCAAACTTGTCAATTGCAGAATATGGTGCGAATAATACACTCCCTCCGTCTCAATTTATAAATTTATAGATCCATTTTAGAATAAACACACATATTAAGATAATAGTTGATTAGATAAAATATTATCTCATGTATCATTAATTTGTACATTGATAAGAGAGAAAAAAGTTGAGTTTCAAAAAAATCACAATAAATATAGGGATTCAGTGCATTGAGAAATGAGAATAATGTTGAATTTCAAAAAAATCATAATAAATATAAAGATAAATTTGTATTGAAAGAAGAGAGGGACAAGTATTTTGGGACAAAGTTTTTTTCCAAAAGGGACCTATAAATTGAGACGGAGGGAGTACGTACGTTCTTACAGAGTTGTTTGGAAACTCTTCGCTAAAATTTATTAAATTATATCATAATTTAAAAATTATAAAAATATATAAAATTGTGTTCACTCCAATCACTTTATTGACCAACCTAATGTTGCAAGATTATATGTTATCTATTATCGTTTTAAATCATATTATTTTATTGATAAAATTTGAAATAATAATAATATATTATTTTTAAATTAACATATAAACAATCATTCCATCTGTCGTATAATTCTAAATTCGAATCAAATACACTATAACAGCGTGCAAAAGACGAAAACAGCAAATCAAACGAAAGTTCCCACTTTATCTGTTTTTGTAAGGGACTCAAGTTTGATATTCGTTTTACTTTTTGGATTCGGATGGCATACCAGTCCTATTGCTTTGGTGTTTGTATTTTTATAATTTTATTACTTTGTGAGTTTTAGTCAAAATCAGCATAATTCACTTGATTATTGCCCCTTAAGTATTTGAAATGAGCATCTTATACCCACTCAATCATAAGAAATAACTCAGAAGCCAAACCGTGCATCTTTACCTAACACAAAAACCAAACCATGTATCTTAAATTATCTTCAGGGTAATAGAAGTATTAGCCCCCCCTCATGCTTTGAGCACACGCTTGGTTTAAGACAACTCTTGTCGTACACGAAGCAGCTTGCAGAAAACTGGTGATTTAAGCTTTGAACCAGATTAACTAAATTATTTGTAATTTATTAGTTTACTGTTATATAATCACCAAAAGAAAACGCTTAACATAATCAGAAGCAATAAAATTCAGACTCGTGAGATCTGGTCACAAAATCTTTAAAGCTTAAACAAACCAACAGTGAACATTTCAATGAGAGGACAATATTCTGATTCAATTTTTTCATCTTCAAACTAAGTCTACCATGGTTTTAAAAAACAAATGAGCTGAACCGGTGACTTGGCCACCATCACTTAACACCACTTCCGGTAACAGACCTAAGCCTGTCTGTTCCTCTTCTTCACACCAGATTTGGCAACCTTGAGGCTTCTGTTTACAGCACTCAACCTTGCAAGGGCTGCTTTCTTCAAATCTGGCCTATAGTAGTTGTCAGCCACCTGCAAGTAATAAGAAATGCATCAAAAAATCATCTGAAATTACAGAGCTACTGTTTTTCATTGGGTTCTCAACAAACAAGCTCTGGGACCAAGTCATCGGTTAAATAATAATTTGGCATTTATATAACAATTAAATTATTAGTAAAAATAATGATAATGAACGAAATGAATCATAATTAAGCTAATATTAAAAACTGGACATCTAACATACAAGCATGCATTTTCTTAAGCTTTAATAAACTCATTTCTCTACTAATCTTTAATGCCAATCTCGAGCCCATAAGATACCTCCTGAAGTTTAATCAATTGGATTAAGAAATTGGAAGTCTTTTTTAAATGAAAGACAACAGAAGCCTTATATATATGCTACAAAATAGTTTGATTAATAATCACGATGAATGAAGCTCTACAAGCCTCCTCCAATACAGTATATTGCTGGACTGTCCAAAGCCAACTAAACAAGAACATTGCTCACATATGACATAGATCTGTTAATAAGAGCCTATATTCACTTGTTACCGTAGCTGCTGAACACTGGAAGTCGAGCAAAGTACAGAACATATATTTTGATAAAGCTTTAAGCGACAAGTTTGACAATGATTGCCGCGTTCACCATACACAAGAGAACATTACAAAAGCTAAATTAAAGTACAACTCAACGCAAAAACATGTAAATTGAATCTCAAATGCCAAGCATAAAGCATAATGATAAAAACTCTGTACTTTAGCCATTTAGGTATTATTGCTACATTCATGTATATTCCTTCGAAATGTACGAATAGATCACAAAGAGAATATGCTTTAGGAAAGTCATCACAAATATATTAGGGCCTTGGAATTCAGACATACCGTTACATTCACAACAAAAAACCACTCCCTGAAATATTAGTACCTGGTTTGAAACTGCCTTTGCCATGCGGTGGAATTCCTTCTTCATGATGGACTTGTTAAGCAAATTTGCTGGTTTATTCTGCTTCTTGGTCCTTGATGTAGCAAGTAAGACACCTTGATCTTTACCAGCTGGCTGGATAGTAACATTTTTCTTCTGGGCTAGCCCTAAAGGTACCAAAACAATTGAGAAAACACAATAACCACCACACGAAAATTTCCCAGTTATTTATATACCAAGAGTAAAAAGCTTTCTAACATTTACTACACCATTTAAAGTAATGATCAACCTAAAAGAAAATCTGAAACAACCAAAATGGGAGGTAGAATAGAATAATAGATGCTAGGAGAGTAAAACAAGTATATTTTCAGTTGTACATATGTTCTCAAGTGTTGGAAAAGGAGAAAAGCATAACTGGAGTAAAAAGACCTCTTCTACTTCAAAAGAAGGACGAATGAGGATAAAAGCAGGCAGAAGGCTTCTAAATTATATTATTCAATTCCAAAAGTTTACAGATATATTCCTCTAGTTGCTCATTAAACTGTACTCCCCACTGCTTTTATTTGATTTAGTTTATAAAATATCCAGGAACGAAACATTAATCTAAGTCCACAACATGTATCGATTTTGCACATATTTGTAATTAATATAACATATTCCGATAAACCTCAAACTCGGTACATCCACTATAGTGAGGATAAACGCGTCTATAGTCATTACGTGCTCATAAACTTCACCGCCTTTCACCGAACAATCGACATAATAAGCGACTCCAATCGCAACAAATTTTCCTTACAGAAATATCATACATATAAAATTGGAGTGAAAAATAGTGATGTAAAAAGGTACCAGAGTATTTATAAGAGTTGAGATTGTAGAGATTGTTAGGCTCTTTGCTAAATTGGACGCCAGCATTTCCATTGCCGAACTCTTTCACCAGAAAACAATTGTTCCTCTTCACGATCTCCCATATCAATTGTCCAGGCACTGTTGTCATTTTCACTGCATTCACAAAATAGATTTATCAGAAATTATGAAATTGTAGAAATTTAGATACAGATTCATGTACGTATGCTTGTCAATTTGTTTACCTCCGGAAGAAGAGAGGTTGGAGCTTCTAGGGTTTTGCTTCGACGGCTTGCACCTCAATAGTGGTGAAATTCTCAGTATTTATATATTCTCCTGCGAGGTTTTTTTTTTTTTTTTGAAAAAATATCAAATTGGTGACTGTTCAAATTAAATGTTTTCAAGTAAGTGACCATTTTCCAGTTTGTATCGAATTAGTCACCATTTAGCACCTTTTGTTCTAGCCGTTAAAGTCTTTTAAAAATCTTAACGTCACCATTTAGCACCTTTTGTTCTAGCCGTTAAAGTCTTTTAAAAATCTTAACGGTTAAAATCTTTTAAAAATCTTAACGGTCAAACACTTACGTGGATTGCTTGCTGATGTGGATGAAGAGATACAATGGTTATGTCTTCTCCTTATATATATTGCTCATCACTGTAAGCATATCTAGGGTTCTTGGCAACTTTGAACTTTCTCTTTCTAACTAGTTGTGTGTTTGTAGTGGAGGTGTGCCATGGCTGGTAGCTCTACTGGTGCAATATTAAATTATACTACATATTCAGTCAGATCTTAAATTATGCTTAAATGAATATCAAGAACCATTTTGTTTTAAAATAATCATATTCCTGTTCCTCAGATAGTCTTCCATTTTGAATGTGAAGTACTCCTACAAGACTAGCTTTCTTATATACAACACAACTCTACAACCTAATTACAAAACTTTGAACTTTGATCTTGACCCAGAAAAACTAGACTTGCTTGCTACCTCAAGGTCTCAAATTCCATCCTAATTTTTTAATACATGGTAAAGTTCTCACTTGAGAAAATTTTGACCCCCTTCATTGACCCTAGTTCTTTTGCAAAACATATGGATGCACTGCTGACTTGTACTTATTTCGTCTCTTTTAGGACTTCGTGCAAGCACAATTAAGGAAAACAAATATCCTATACAATGACTTTGTGCCAAGCAGGAACTGACAATTAATCTTTTGGACACCGATTAGCATAGTCTCTAATCATCTCCTTCAAGGTCTGTGAACACAAACATTCAGCAGGTATCAGAAGCATAAGAGGTAATACTGACATCATATTAAAGATTCAAAGATTCAGTAAGGTAACAACCTCCAATTCTCTGTGAAGCACAACATATACTTTCTTCAGCCGCTTGTGCCTCTGCATAATTAAAGATTCAGCATGAGTTAATAACACATCGAGAAAGTAAATAAAGAACAGCAAACCGGTATTTAATGTTTCATTAAGTATAAAGAATAATATATACTTGGATGGTACTTAAGTCCAAGCCTTGACTAACCTATTTCTGTTAGAAAAATACCATAATCCTAATTAATTGAGAGTTATAGGTCCAACTTATATTTTTCAACTGAGATGTACCACATCTACTATCCAGTGATATTTGAGGCGAGAAGCACAATAAGGCTCAAAGGGTCCTGTGGAGACTGCAAGGCAAGGCACTCCTCATTGTGATAAAAATCATACATATAATTATAAATATATTCACCGAGTATAGTATACCAATTATGTTTCTTAACTGTTAATTTATTATATATGATCCAGTTTCCTCCTCACACTCACTGCAGGGAGGGGTTTCGGGTTCGAGTCCTCCCAGTTCTATCTCTTCAATTGTACGATCAAGGGCGAGTCTTGAATAATATCATATGAGTTGGTTGAGTCCCTGCTACCCCCGTAATCTCATAATTTATTATGGACATGAAGACAAATTATATCCCCTAAAATGACAGTCTGAGATCCACGCTTCGATGGAGGGGTCTTCTGTTTAAATTAATTATCTGTTTGTTACCTGTCTTTCAATCGTAAGATTGAGGGAGAGTCTTAAATAATATTGGGTGAGTTCGTTACTTAGCACTAACATGTTCTATAAAATAAACAATTGACATTCTGTTGGTTCAAGTTGGACAGTGTTTCTTCTACCAATTTCTTACAACTTGAACAACACTGACTATATTTCTCATATTTAAAAGTACATTTAAGTGACGACATACTATTCACATTATACGCAAGTTTCTACTGGAAACTGACATATGAATGGGAGCATTCATTCTGGCATTAAAGTTAAACTCTTGGAAGTAAATGCAATCATAACAATGAATGAAAGATAAAGGAAATTTAAATATGCTTTCAATTAATCGTAGCACATCCATCAACACATATGCAAAACAAATCTGATGAGAAAGAGTAGAGCCAACCGTTCCACACCGACGATAAGATTCCCTTAGTTTCTCCAGAATGCTACAATATTTAATCATATCATTTTCCTTCGCAGCTTCAAGATCTCTTCCAAATTTGAGGAACTCATTCCTAAGCATTGAAAATATGGGCTTAAACTGCATTAGTAACGAGACTAACAAAGTAAAAAAGCATATTACCCATAATATTTTAGGAGTAGAGAAATGAAACTTTAAAGTACCTTTCAGACTCTAATATTTTGCTAATAGAGAAGTAGCTATCATATTTCTCCTGGAACTCTTTCACGTATTCCATATACCTGTATATGCAGAAACAATAAGAAGATCATTATACAACTCACAAACATATCAGATATGCAACACAACGAAGCAGTCAAAAGACATAAATTTAACTACATACTGGGATTGATCCTTAATTGGACCCTTCAGCTCCGGTTTGTCCTTCTCATACTTGTAGTATGATAAATCATTAGTGTTAAAAAAGGTTCCTCTGTTCTCTTTGCCACCGGCACGACTGTCCAGTATCGGGGGATCGTTGTATATATCACTAAGGTTGGCTGATGAATCAGTTTTTCTCCTTTCACTTTCTATGGTGGAAAGTGGCCGTCCCTGTACATCATCAAGCAGCTGAGCCATGGCACCAGGAACTTTTCTTTGAGCATCTCCATACCCTTCCCTACCAACCACCTGACTCGATAAAGCTTTATTCTGTTTACAATTAGAATCAACATCTGATAAGTTAGTCAGTTGAGACACAACCTCAGCTTGATTAACTCTTCGCAGCTGTGGAGGGTTACATTGCACAGCTGATAAATCTTCGTCATGTCCCTGGCTCCCACTTTTATACAATCCTTTGTAATTGCCAATGACCCCAGCATTCAAATTGGCTGAGGAAGGCTCAACTGAATCTACACCAGTTTTCCCAGCAGGTCTTTCTTTACTAATATCGGGGTTCCAGTAATCCAATTGTCTGACTGTTTGATTGATGGAGCCTATTTTATCAGACTGCTTAATTCCAGGCGTCATTTCAGGCAAGGGATCACGAAGTTCACCTAGCTCCAACACCGAGGACTCCCTTCTAAGATTTAATATATCTATAATAGCGGATCTGCCAACGTCAGATATGTTGCTATCCTTTAAAGGATACACCAAACTTGAGTTCAAAACTGACCCAACCTCCACAGTCTTTCCAGGCAATTCAGCTTTTTTCCTGTGATGAGAGTCGGCAGGTGCCATTTTTTTGTCCACAGCACCATCTCTAGGATTTTTAGAAGGCCTTTTTTCATTCTTATAACCATCTTCACTTTGTATTGGTGCCCTTGTCGCACTTCCTTTTAATTTTTTAGAACACACATCAGTATCATCAAACAAATCCTCGGCAGAACGTTTTTTTGATTTTCCTTCGGATTTTCTTTGATATCCATCAGACTGCTCAAGTCTGAAACCATCCTTTTCTCTGTACAAATCTCCTCTAGGAACTTGGGTTTCTTGAGGCACAGCATGATAATCTGATAAAGGTTTGATAACCTGTGAATGTTGTTCACCTTCTTTGTCACTGGAAACTGATCCAAGAAAATAAGCATCAAATTTTGCTACCTGAGCACAGCCATGTGAGTTTTCCCTAATCTCAATTACTTCAGCAGCATGGATATCTTTTTTCTCATTGGTGGCATTTTGCAGAAGCAACCCTTCAGGTCTCTGCAAAACTGGCGATGCAGATAATTCAGGTTCAGAAGCTTGCAACCTGTCCTTCAGGACGTTGTCATCATCACTAGTCATGATATCCACTTCCTCGTCCGATCCTTCCTTACTTTTGGAAGAGGTGTCTGTTTCGCTGTCACTGCTACTCCCACTCCCACTTCCAAGAAGACTTCTACTCTTACTTCTGCTTCTGCTGTGACTTCCACTGTCACATTCACTGTCACTGCTATCACTGCCACTTTGGCTGTTACTAGAGGTAGCTACCATCCTTCCACTATTATCTAGAACTTCTTTCTCTGCATGAAGATCAGGAGACTGAAGTGAAATCTTATGTTTTTCGGCATCTGTTAAAACTTCTCCAGGCTCAGAATTCAGATTTGCAGGTTCATCGTTTTGTGTGTGTGTTTTCATAGAAGCCTTGTTAACAGGATCATGTATGTCATCGCACTTGTCACTGCGCCGAGATGCTTCTTGTTTCTTATTTTCAGGTGAACTGAAAAGGCAATTGTGACCGGTAAATTTTATCAACCATTATCAATGATTTTTTTTAAGAAGAAATGGAAATATAAAGTCAACAATGGGTTTGTGATCGATATATATAAAAAAAACTGCTACTACAAAATTGTGAGTATGACCCACGAGTTTACCATATTGTACCTGCTAAAGTTAATAAATCCAAAATACGGTTAATCAGACATGTTAAAAGATCAAGTAGTTTGAACCTCTATTTACTTTAGAAAGGTAATTGTAAGGGAAAACTAAACAGAGAGCATAAACATAAATAAGGAAAGAAAAGGATTATACAATTCAAGCGATAAGTAATAAGAATATGTGCATCTATATATGTGTGTGTGTGTAGATAATTTATATACAGCACTACACTGTAGTAAAATTCATAAAAACATACATGTAAATGGAAAAATACAGACTTTAAGAGTCCTAGATATATGAGTTAGCATTATATTGACTACGTCCGACAGTATGTAAACTATATATTTATCTATTATAAAGACAAAACCATATATACAAGTAAAAAAAATCATCAAGCGAATATACGTGAGAAAGAAAATCACTATAAGTTAACAATGTAGGATGGCTAAAAAAAGTGTCACGAGATTTTTAGGAATAGCTGATACCTTCCACTTTGAGACACGGGTTTTTGGAAGCTTTCCGGCTCTGCTCCTGATTTCAATATATATCTTCCGGGCGGTTGGTAAGTTGCAACCTAAGCTTTCACAATTACATGAATATATAATAAGGATTTTAAAGGCTACTGTAATTAAGAGAAAGAACTTAGACTTACTTTTTTTATGATAAGCTTAATTTGTGCTCCAGAATTGGGGAAGTCCTGTCCAACAGATTTCTCCAGTGCCTACATGCAAAATAATAATGGCCACAATAGGATGACGATTTGGTTTCCATCAAATTACAAGTTGTACTTTTGATATCAGCAAATGCTTACCTTAAGGCTCATTCCCCTGGGATTCTCTCGCAGTAAAACGATCAGCATACTCCTCAAGTCAGTAGGTTTAACTCCTAAATTTCCCTTGCCAGCCTGTTTGTCCGGTACTGCATTGGTGATAACCCTATTGGGCATTCCTTTCTCAGAGCTGGAAGGTTTTTCTTTACTACTTGCTTGAATGGACATATTATCATCTATACTTGCATAGGCCCTACTCAGACTTCTAGTTCTAGATGGGGAAGCTGACACTAGAGGCTGCTCGCGTGCAGATGGTAGAGGTGAAGATGAGATCCTCCCTTTTGAGGGTGTAGAGGACAACACGTGTTTGTTAGCCGATTTAGGTGGACCTACAACAAAAGCAATCATAAAGATAGCACGAATTATCAGTGTCAATGTTACTCAAAAACCAGCCACAGTAAGAACAGCTAAGTTGATCGAGCTTAATTCAACATACGTTTTGCACAAACATAACATAGAGAATAAAATATTTCTAGGGAATATTAATATATTTGTAGCATCCTCATCTACCTGAAGGAGGTTCAGTTGTTCCTTTTTTGTAAGGAGGCTCCTTTTTTTGTTTAAAAGGCATTTTCCAAGGAGTAGCTGCAACAAAAATATATAAAGATATCAAGTCAAATTTTACTTCATGATGTGGAAAGATGCTTGTCTTAAATATATGTATACAGCAATCTTGCATTAATAGCATTCAACTTTACTATGCTAACTATACAAAACATTCAATTGCATACAGGCCATGAAGCAGGGGAGGCAACAAATATTTTGACTTTGACTAGATGTAGTTCCATTAGTCATTTTTTTTGTTCCACAACTACATGTGGACTATATAGTCTATAAACAATCAAGACAATGTATATGATTTTCTCTTCTTAAGGCCCTTCTCTATAATTGAATACTTTTACCCATGGTCACTTTAGCAAAAAACAAAGTAAGAGAACATTAACATGATTCACATCCCTTGCCCATTCACGGAAGCATGGATCATCAATTACAAATGTCGAGAGAGAAAAACCAAATTCCTGCCTGAATAATTAAGTTTGACAAATGTTAACAAAATAAATCATACCTTCAGCAGCAGCTAATGCCTTTATTTGAGTCTTCATTGATGAGCTCCCATGATCCAAAATTGTAACTCTGTTAACAGGCATAACAAATATTAAGTTCCAATAGGAAAAGCAATAGAGATAGTTGTATAGGATTAAACAAGTTGCAACAGGATCTTCTAATGCAATCTGACAGAGGTATGATCATGAACAGTCATAGGCATGCAGGAGCATCTTCTACTATCTATTCTTGAATAATTGCACAGATATGGCAAGCATTGCTTTTCAGTTTCCTCAAGCTTAAGGGAAATTCTCACAAAAAAGCGCACATTAGAGAAAACCCCCGAAGCTAGAGGAGAATGGCTTTGTGGAATTTCTACTGTTAAAGAGATGATAAAAGGAATTAGCAATCCAAAATATATTAGGACAAAACGTGAAACCACTGGTAGTGAAGATATCAAAAGAATGCTCTCACTCATTATTAGTTAAAGAGTCATGCACCATGGAGTTGTCAGGTGTCACTTGTCAAAACTCTAAACAGACCAAGCTCTAAGAGCAACTACTTGTAGAGGCATCTCCATATTTAAAACTCAAATGCAGCTAACATGCTGGGTTTTGTTAAATCTGAAAATGTTCTAGAATGCAAAGTATGACACATTATACTCAACAAAGTAATTCAAAACATATTCAAAATGGAATATACAACAACTAATGCTTGAAAGTCGAAACAAAATTACGACAGAAGCAATACATATGAGAATATCAACAAACTAAAGTACCGAGATCACGATATACTTTACTTTCGAATTCACAACTTACTTCCGAGATTTAGACTTCCTCTCAGCTTCTTCTGACATCATTTTAACATGGTTTTTAGTAGATTCGTCCAAGACTCTCTGTACATTCAGTTTTCGCCAAGCACACCCAGATTCAACAAGCTGCCCGTTTCCATATTCACCACTTTGGCACTCCTCATATATATCACAAAGGTCTCCCATCTCCCTTGACCATGTAAATCTAAATTCCTTACCTCCCACATCAATAACCTGTTGCAAAGTTATGCTATTATGGATATTTCCCCAAAACAACATAATCAAAAAAGACCTTATGATTCAACCATAAAAAGGACAACATAACATATGCATAATTGCATATACAAATAACTATACAAAGTTTTTAGGAATTCGAATAATTATTTAGTTTGCCTATAATCTGTAAAAGGGTAATATAGGTCACTGTATTGGCCTATATTATATGTTCATAACATGTTATCAGCTAGTCTAGACTCTAGACATGACATACAGATTCGAGAACCCGCCACAAACCATTCCAAAAGCTCCAGAAACTTTAGTATACGTAGATTTGTACTTGCACAGGCATTCAAACTTTTAGTCAATTGGCCAGTATTGGATGAGCAACATTATGCGATCCACTTAATGTAGTTCCGACAATACTTGTGTGTGTGCACACACACACACTAACCATTGAATAAATAGACTAGAAGACTTGCAACAATAGACATTGCATCTAAATATAACTCTTCGTAATTATATCAAGGGGGTGTATTCAACTGGGATTTTAATGAATTGTTTTTAATTTATGGATTTTAATGAATTGTATGTGATTTTGGTTTTGTGCGGATTCTTGATAAAATGTCGCAGGGTTGATATAGATTCTTTAGGATTTAAGCACAATGCGGGATTTCAAAAAACTTAAAATACAATGAACAATCCCACAAAATCTATCATTTTATGAAATCCAAAATAAATCAACATTTGAATACCATCATACTTCAATAAATTTTAAACAATCCTAATTAAATACCATCAGATTTTTAAGCATAATTTAAATTAAGTTCTTGATTGAATACCACCAGATTTTGTAACATAATTCAAAATCCTAATTGAATACCCCAAGATTTTAATTGATATTAAAAATCTCAATTAATCATAATTTAAATTAAGTTCTTGATTGAATACCACCAGATTTTGTAGCATAATTCAAAATCCTGATTGAATACCCCAAGATTTTAATTGATATTAAAAATCTCAATTAAATACCCAAAAAAATTTTTAAATCTCAATTGAATACACCCCCTAAAATTGCTATAATAATTTTAAACCAAATTACATAAACCAGAGTAAATTGAGAAATCGAAGCAACTTACATTCCCGGAAGGATAATTAGGATTGGCATGAAATTTGATCCGAGCCGAGCCAGCTTGCGACTCGGCACGCTTGATCTCATCAACAAGGTCAGGTGTAAGCCTAATTATCATAGCGAAGTTGAGAGGATTACCAGTAACGAGATCATATGTCTCCTCCGCCGGAGCCGTGGAGGCGACGGCAGTAGTGGCGGTGGTTGTGCGGTTGTTGCGAGAGGCGTCGACGGAGGGACGGCCACTGGGAGGGAGATTGCGAGATGCGGAACGGAACTTGGAGGGGAGTTTACGCTTCCCGGTGCCGCCGCGACCACCACGACCGGACTTTCCAGCGGCTCCGAACATTGTGACGGTCAATTTTAGATGCGATGACAGTTACAGGGCGAACAAAACCCTGGAAGGGTCGGGAGATGTAACCGATCAAATCATAAACGTTTTCTGATTAATTAAACGGTCATAGAATTGCGACCAAACCGATTAATTAAAACGGTTCCTTGTTATCCGAGATACTATAGTCCGTAATTAAACGGTCATAAAATTGCGACCACACCGACTTAATTAAAACGGTTCTTATTATCCAAGGTGTAGTCCGTGATTGAGAGTATTTCCGTTTTATTAAAAAAAATTAATCAGAATTTGATATTTAATAAATTATATTATAAATAAAGATTTATTTAAATTCCTATTTCTATTCACCAAACACGCATTATTTTTGTCTACGAATTTAGTCAATAATATTAATTATATTTGATAAACAGGCTCATGCACTCCACTCGCGAATTTTACATCATCTATTATCAGGTTTAAATTATAATACTATTTATAATAATAAAATATTACGTTTAAAATATAATTAATACAGGTTCAAACAAAATTTACAAAATGTCAGTCCGATTTAGCCAATCATTTTTAAACAACATCATTAAAGATGCTCAAATGTTGTTTATATATGCCAATATTTAGAAACTTATAACAAAATTCTACATCAAATATTACCATATTAAAATGATATATTCATTTTATAACAACTTAAATAACAATAATATATGATTTTTAAAATATAACCAGATAATATAAAGATGCTCTACTTGTGTTTTTTTTTTTGAAAAGTAATCATGTTCTTACATTGTCACCTTCCTCCAATTTTTTTGGATTGATTGTGCACAAAAATATTTAACTTAAATCCGTGATATAGCAGTATATAACTACCCTTACTTGTAGGAACCTTCATTTTTTAATACTGTATGAACAGTCTTCACCTAAAAGTTGCTTAAACGGAGTAAACAGATAATGCATGAATTATTTTTTCCCGTGCATAAAGTAAATCATATAAAAATTAACAACAACAAACTATGTCCGATGAACAAAACAAATATTATAAAAGAATAATCAACAAATATACATCACTAAAGTTAATTTATTGATATCATCCATCAATATCATGTCAAGACTGTATTCTTCTCCCGTGTTTGGATTTGTCGACTCCCACGTAGCGGTCTATAACTACTTTACCTTGCAACAACTTTTATTTTTTTTAATACCGTATAAACAGCTTTTACTTATCGTTGCAGAAGAACGGCACCACTGAGTTAGAATTCGAGTAAGAGAACTATAACTAAAGAGAAGTAGTACAGACCCCTCGTTTCTCATTTGTACAAGTATATTGATCTTGGGATTGAATCGGGATATGAAAATCTTATCTTATAAGTATAACATGTGTAACTAATAAATTTGAAATTAAATTATTTATATTATGCATTAATAATCATATACACATATTATATATTTGGCTATATCATGTCAGAGTATTAGTAAAATTGAAACAAAAAAGAAAAACGTTCGGTAAAAAATGTAAATCATAACTGCCGTAAATCGAGATTTTTTTTTGAATTTTCGGTTTGATATGTTCGATTCAGTTGGTTTCAACATATTCTGAAAAATCATGCTCATCATTATATGTTATTATATATTTTTCAAGCTAATAAATTAATGTAAAAATAAATATATAAATGTGATAGTGATTAATTTTTTTGAAATTTGAAATTGTGATAGAAATGTGATAGTGATCACTAAATTCAGAAAGAAATTAAAATTTTAAATATATTATGAATAAATTTCTATCACATGTGTGGGGCAGTAAACAAATATAAAAAATATTTTTCAATAGATACGGATATATATCTCACTTTTTTTTTGGAAAGCAATAGAAATTCATTGATATAAGAAAATCTTCCGACGAAGGAAGACAAAAGAAACAACGGCCCAGGGCCACCTATATCTCCAGCTTATATCAAAGCCAAGATTACCTAAGAAACACGAGCCAGATAGAAACTACGCACTACTACAAAAGGCCTACAATACTACGCCGACTGGAAAATTTGACATGCATCAACGACACTAAGCCTGCATGATCACACCACCTTCTTCAACATCCAGATCGTCCTCGAACACAAAGTCCTGAATTTCCGGCTCCTGCTGTCCAGGGACCACCGCAGCCATCTGAAATCCTGCTGCTGCGATGAAGTCCGCAGCCAATCCAACAGCCAATGGACCACCAGCCATATCAGCCATGAGAACTTCAAGCTCCTCCAGCTCTTCTTCTACCATTTCAACTTCAAGCAGGTCGGGGTCATGAGGTCCCAAGCCCATGTCAAGATCAATAAGCTCAGCTGCGCGCCCAGGAGGCTCCAGGAAGAGGTAAGGGCGAGTGAAAATTTCAGCACCCAGCAGAGCCAGATAGGTGGCGACCTTATTCCTTCGGCTGTACACAAACCTGATCGAGCAGTTCCAGGAAGGGTTGTCCTTAAGGATGCGGATCTGCTGCACAATACTGGAGACTTCCACAGTTGCATTGGCGTTGGGGAATTTGATTGCACCAAATGCCTCCAGATTATCCGTCTCAATAATGACACGACGAGACTCCCCCAGAAAAGCCCGGCGCATCCCACTGAAAACAGCCCAGAGTTGGTTTCCCAGAAGAGACAGCCTCCTCATCGACCCAACCACACAGCAGATCATACTCCCATCGAAACGTCTTAAGACGGCCCCTAAACCAGAGGTATTTCCGTTAGCTGCAACCACATTCAGAGAGGCGCCATGGCAATTAACTTTCACCATGCCGTGAGAGGGAGCACCCCAATGAATATTCATGGTGAAGAGAGAAAAGAGATAGGTGGACTGCACTGGAGAGGGTGTGAATTTATACAGGGGTACTGAGAAGCAAGAGGGGAGAGGCTCGGGTATCTAGAGAAGCTAATAACCAGAAAACATGAGAATACAGAGTGCAAAAGGTACTCCTCCCAACAGTGACGGCCCTGGACAACTTTAGAAGATTTGATGAATCTGCTCGAATGACTACCTGTAGCAAGCATGCTGCTCAAAAAGAAATATAGACCTCCTGCAGCTAAAAGATCTATATTGAGACCTTAGATTTTCCCAGCCACCAAATCTTTTCTTGCAGCCCCTAAATGGGCCAGAAAATCCGCCTCCTGATTTAGAGCTCTGTCAATTTTGCGGGCCCAAATGTTGTCAAAGGACAAGCCATACATGGAGAAGTCCAAATTCGAGTCGCAGCAGCCCTGAACACCAGATTTAAATTTCATAAAATTGGCAACTATTATGGTTGAGTCTGAGCAAATGACAACCTTTTTATCCCTCCAATGTTTTTGAGAGGCAGAACATGCTAACAAGAAGGCTTCAAACTCAGTCAACACACTCTGTCTATGGGTGGAGGGACCAGCAAACACGAAAATGGGATTGAAATGACTATCTAAGAAGATGCCTCCCACCCCCGACTGATTTGGCGAGCAGACTCCATCTACAAAAGCCATGATATCAACCGATTTTCCCAAACTGATCAGCAGATTGTCTTTTCTCAAAGTCATAGTCTGTTTGGCGGCAGCAACTGGATTATTGCTCCAGTTTAAAAACTGACCAGCCTCGCAGAGATTGGCAGCCACAGACCATTCAAACGCCCGAAGCTTAGCGATAGCAAACATAATGGCTGCTTCAGGGTTATTACCTCGAAAAATTTTGTTGTTGCGAGAAATCCAAATTACCCACAGGGTTGCAATAACAGTGACCTCCCAAGAAAGTTTTGATTTTATATCATTAACTAAGTCAAAGAGAGAAGTAATTGGTCCCCATCCCTTGTTAATGAAACCAGGATTAATGTTCCACCACTCGAACACCTTCAACCAAACACTTTTAGCCACTGGACAATTCCAAAACAAGTGGTGAATGTGTTCTAAATCATTACCACAGACCTCGCAAAAGCCATCTCCTTTCTTAATTCTGAGAAGAAGGAGTTGTTTTGTAGGGAGGACGCCATGAACAATTTTCCATAGGAAAATCTTCGCCTTAGCAGGGACTTTCACACCCCAGATTCTACGCCATATTGGATTGTAAGTATGCCCACCCGCCAAATGAATATAAGAATCATGGACTGAGTACTTACCTGAGTTGATGCTCCAGAGAACCTGATCATGGCCTGGACTACCTGAGAAGAGATTCATGAATCTTAGTAAGGCTTCCTCAGCATCACACTCCCAACCCCGCAATTGGCGCCGCCAAATACCTGGGGATTCAGGAGCCACAATCATGGCCCTCCTGCACATTTCTTTAACAGAAATACACTTGTCCAAACACAGCGAAAAAAGACGAGGAAAATAATCCTTCAACACCCCTTCCCCTGTCCAATTATCAAGCCAGAAGCGAATCACATCCCCAGAATTGAGTTTCCATTTCCAGCAGGAGTCAGCAAACATTGTTCCAAACGCCGAATCGTTTTGGATACTAAGGATGTCACGAAGCATGGGAGACCTCCTGCGAACACCTATTTCCATTAATGAGTGCTGCACCTTATATTTAGAACGAATAAACTGGTACCACCTCTTGTTGCGATCAGTTTGAAAACGCCACCACCACTTACCCAAGAATGCTACATTTTTCTCCCTGATTCTTTGTAAACCTAAGCCACCACACTGTTTAGGAGCGCAGACTGATTGCCACTTAATCAAATGTAAAGATCGCTTTTCGCTCTCACCCTGAAGCAAATCCCCCCACAAGAATTTCCTCCTAAACATTTCAATTCTGGAACATACACCAGCTGGGATTTTGTGTAAACCTAACCAATACGAAGGGATACTGTCCAAACTTGCTTGCAAAAGGGTTGCACGGCCAGCAAAATTTAGCGACATTGCTTTCCAATTCGATAGCTTACTCTTCATTGAGGCCAAAAGCGGGTTCCAGAAAGATTCTACCGACGGACTTTTCCCCACCCAAGCACCCAGATATTTGAAAGGGATCAACCCAACCTCACAACCTAGGACAGAAGCCCAACAATGAAGTTTGTCTACGTCATTGGACGGATGGAAAATCATGCTCTTATGGAAATTTACCTTTAGGCCCGAGATCACCTGAAATAGAAGAAGAACATTTTGAACCCCTAGCACCGACTTTTCATTGTTCTGAATCACTAAAATGGTATCGTCTGCGTACTGGAAGTGTGTAATAGGAGCACTGTCACTAGAGACTTGGATTCCGTCAATCAGACCAGCTTCACTAGCTTTAACAATCAGCCTATTCAACAATTCACCCACCATTATAAATAAATAAGGGGCCAAGGGATCCCCTTGACGTAACCCCCTTTGGGGAGAGAATTCTTTAGTGGCTACCCCATTAACTAGAATTGACATACGAGTTGAAGACAAACACGCTGTAATCCAGGAGCACCAGGACTGACCAAAACCCATAATTTTCATAACATGGAGAAGGCAAGCCCAGTTGATCGAATCATAGGCCTTAGCGAAATCGAGTTTGATAACAAGACCCTCTGTTTTCGAGAGTTGAAGGAAGTGGATGATCTCATTTACCATAAAAATGCTATCACTAATATTTCGCCCTTTGACAAACGCAGCCTGAGACTCCGAGATAAGATCGTCCAACTTAAATTTTATTCTGTTAGCAAGGACCTTTGATAAGATCTTAAATACAGAATTAATAAGGCTTATTGGCCTGTAATCCTGAAGACATCGCGGGTCTTGCTTTTTAGGGATGAGGACAATGAACGACGAGTTCGCACCAAGAGGGATGTGACCCGTCCTATGGAAAGTATCAAAG